>NW_018403833.1:751558-997760 GCF_002113885.1 Mizuhopecten yessoensis | reverse complement strand
GACTTTCAATAAAAGATACTTGCATAGTATCCCCTTTTCCATGTGTATCTCAATAGTTTGAGTGCTAAATTTTGGAGTATGGCGTGACTATTGGCGTGAAGGAGGGGTTATTGATAAAGATGTTTTCTTTTTTCCTTTTCCCCTGATAATACACTGAAAATACAGGATACTGCATGAATGAATTTCCAGTATATCGATTTTACACGGAATGGTCGTGTGACACGTCAGTTAGCGCACTCGCCTCCCATGTCTCGGACCGTTATTAATGGTACAATAATTGTGAAGAAGGTTAACGAGGTAGCCCCAGGAGAAGAAACCGTTGGAATAAAAAAAAAAATCTGATGTGCTTTTTGACGCATTTTGAGTGGATATATTGACCCCTTACCCCAACCTGTTAAGGTCCTGATAGGACCATAAATGGTTACTCAGTCGCCAAAACATATCTCAAGAATACCCCACGTCCTTATATTTATTTTTAGGTCCCAAATAAACCATGACGTATTCTTTTTGATATACAGTATTTCACATATTTTTGTACACTCTTTTTTGGAGAACACTCTTAGGATTTTGATGACTTATTTAGACCTGATTTAGATCGTTCGAGGTGATCAATTAAAACTTTACCAAGAGATTGATTCTTCCGATCGAGAACCTGCTTTGATTTATAGTCTCGACGACTTATCATTAGTTTGTTTAAAACAAACGACGGTACACAGTGGCTAAATCGAATGAGAAATCAATCCATTACCTTGTGTCGCCGCAATATGCAGCAAATACCACGAACGATTGTATTAAATATCCCCAAGCATATATCTGCCAAACTACACAATATGATTACCGTTGTTAATTTCCCTGATATGGTACCTTTTGATTGCCCATTCTTCTCTGAAATTGACGATACCGTCAAAGTGATTCGGTTAGCATTTAGTCTTCAGGCATTGTTTCAAAGCGTTTCTATTACATAGCAACCCAATGTCCTTAGTTACCGTAACAAGGATAGTTTCTGTTGTCTTCAAGAAACGTGTAGTCTATCAAATAGAGATGATTTGTTGGCGACACGACCAGGAACGTATTTATTCCGAACAGTGATTGTTTCCCGGGCCAATATACTTCGATAGCAGCAGTCTATAATAAAACGCTCGCTAGAGGAAGCGGTTTTACCCATATTAGCTGGAAAAATTCCAGGTTTTGTAAACGAAACATTCTTACTAAAAAGGAAAGTCACATAATGACTAAAAAATATCATAGGAAAATCCATTTGTAACTAAGTTTAGTAAAACAGGGTAAGACGTGACGACCGTTTAACTGATATTTTCATTCAGTGATAGTTGTATCGACTATATTCCCTGCATCTCAAACATGCTAATGTATTGATTACGTAGTCAGCGATCTTTTTATGTATAGGGGGAAAATGGTTTTATTATTTGATCTGGTTATTTGGTCATACCTACAGCTGAGTATACAGACAATTGAATCGTTGACGAAGTGCATCTACTAGTATTAACGATATGTGTGCTCATCAAGAATTATCATCCCATAACCTGGCCAAAATAGATAAAAAAAAACATCTATTAATTTACTGTATTTATTGAATGATTAAATAACGTTATGTATACCCCTTTCGTCAATAATAACCTTTTTCTAAATGCAAGTGGTACATTGTTTGGCTGTTCCGGTAGGTATACATTTTGCAACAGTCTTTATCTTAACGACAACTTCCCTCTTGTACCAGATGTTTAAATCTATTACGGTACGTACAAAAAAAATCAGACAAATTCAATGCAAAATTCTTTTTCTGGTTATATTTTACTGATATGCTCGTAGTACAGTTGGAGTAGTCGCTGTTCACATCTCACAAGGGTTGTGATTCGGTCACCATAGAGAGTAATGGTTATGACGTAATATGCCTCATCTGATATTTAACAATGGTTAATGAGTAAATACGGTACATAATATATTACAAATGGTACTACAAACTACTACCAAACTACTCTTTGAAAGCCGTGCGACTTTAATCAAATGCATTGCTCCGTTATTCAGCCCCCGTCGATCACAAATAACTTCTCCTAGTTGTCGCCGGTCATTTATCAGCTAATAAACGATTTCATTTTATATCTGACAAAAATGTCACCTTAATGCCAAATTTAGAACTGACATTTCTATCCCTGCGGGCGGCTAAGTTTTCGCCATTTCGAGTAATTGGCGTGTTAAATAGATTGGCCGTATGTGCCATTTATCTACTGGTGTTCCCAAGGATAGGAAATCATTATATAACAGCAGAGGTAATGGTTTATGGCGGACACTCCTATAAACTTGATTGAAAGATAAAATTATCAGATAGTTGTCTCGTTCATTCAACTTATAACACATTATTATCATACCAAGCTGCATAATCGCATACATTTTGGACACGTATTATATGCAATAATACTCACTGTGACGTCATAAGGTGATGACGTTGTTTATTCTCGACAAAGAAACTGGTGAAGTGTTCTTCTCGTGTGTCAATTCTATTTGAGAAGAACATTCTTTTTCTCATGTGTTACAGATATGGCTAATCATACGTATTTTAATCAAAGATATCGGAAAAACAGGTTAGTAGCTTATATTTATTCACCTCAGTTTATGCTCTACAGTGATATCAAAATGTGTGTTTTTGTTGAACATATATTTCCATTTCCATTGCAATTCCCTTTATAAAGACTATCATAAGGCTTTGAAATTGATTGAGTCAGTGTCATTTAGAGGTTTATCATCCCGCCTCGCATAACAGAAGACTATCGAAGGAAGCAAACATTTAGATGACGGTGCGGTATTTTAAGAATGTCGTTACAGCCAAGAAATATAAGGAGGAAATAATGCCTTACTGTCAAGCTCATAAGTCCAGCAATGTGTGCTCGTCGGCACGTTACAACTTTAATACATGAGAAAATATAAATACTTGTATTACTTATATAAAGTAAAACTGAAAATATACGTTTCGAACTAATTCTTTTTTTGTCATTCATGCCGGTATGAACGCAAATCTGTAACATTTATATTTCACATCTCCATATGATAAAAAGAAAATCAAACTCGATCCCATTATATCCGACTGTTGGTAAAGTTACTGAAGCTCGTTTCATAAAATCGTATGCATTATGAACTCGTTAGACATTCTGGAGCATATATTTGTAATCGGTCAGATCAATTTGACCTATAGTATTACGTCAAAATAAAAACAGTCAGCTCTTGTGAATGTCATGCTGCCTTCAGAGTGGCTACGATTTTCGATGGAAATGTAGACCTTTGAATATTGTATAAGATCACGAGAAACTGATTTTCTTGAAACTTTTATATATTAACTTGCCAAAACGTTCGCGGATTCTTGAATTATCCCCGTTTCCTGTAATTCCACACAAAACGCAAAGTATTGATATAAAGCCAAACTAAAACAAATGCAAGGGGAAATGGCGTCGTGAAAACCTGGTTAGATAAAGAACAGAATGTAAGTTAAACTATTTTGTAGGAAAGGAAAAGACAACATTGTCACAAAAACCTGAGAAGTGATGCAAGCATAATCAGGCCGAAATCAAAACCTAGATTTCTGTAATCGATACTTCAACTTCCTTCCATTATGTACCTAGTCTCGTTCACTCAGCCTCTTGTTTGCACCGGGAGACTACTCAAGACAGACTCATTACGCCAGTTTGGTGTAGTCTCTCGGATTCAACGAGACTTTTAGCGCAAAATGGTTCCTTTGTGCACGGTTCCTGTCGTTCGGAACTTTCGGGTTTGTACAGAACAGGTCTCTAGTGCAACATAAAGGACGCGAACTGAAGTGAATGGCAGACACCATGCGTCCGTCTCAGGTACAATCGAGCACACGTAATTTTTAAAAGCTTGAAATCCAACGGATTCATACCCTTGTGTTCGTTTAAGACAAAAAGCCCACTTGGGTAATATTAGAAACCTCTGCTATCTTGTTTTTTGCTTGTGACATAACAGATCTTCTTTACATCCAAGTTTATGAAAACTTTGATGTCTAACACCAAATCAGCCAATTACAGAGGTTTATTTGTTACCGCTGTTTGTTTTTAGATCTTTTGCAAAAATATTCTTACAAATAATATCAACAGTTACATAATATGTGTTCCAAAACTATTCCACTCACTCTTAATGTTGCTGTTCTGTATTGATCAGTGCGTGCGTTACCTTTGACGTAATGTATAGAAAGAGCACGCATAAAGTGCAACACGTGCAAAAAGGGAACATTCGATACGGAAGTAATGTATATACAATTAAGGGTTTTAAAAAAGTTGTCTGTAACACTTAGTAGCCACATTACCCGTTATTGTACTAATTTATTGTACATGCGCATTAATGTGGTCTTGATTGTATCCATGGTAACGAAATAGCGCTGTACTGAATACATTTTACACACTTCAAAGAGATTATTTTTGGTATTGCTATGAACTTTGTCCACCACCGCCTCCCCAACACCACCCTCTCCATCCGACGCCCCATCCTCGAAGTGAGATTAACTCATTGCATTGTGAGGCAGTTCTCCGTCTTGCAAAAATGACGTGTTTCTCAAAGGGCGTAATGTGTATGGACATGGTGCTTCAACCATTAACACAGTAGTGCTGAAAGTTATGTGCAGTTTACGCAACTGGCGCATCACATGCTTTTCTTAAAACTAGTCGATTGTAATATAAAAGTTTGGGCCATCACTTTTTAATCTAACACGGGTGTTACATTGAGGGTAAACCGTAAACCCTCGATGCCTCTGCCTTTCTTTTTACATGGACGAACTCCCAAAAAAGCCAATATGTCATTGCAATGGACAAATGGTGGCAGTTTAACAAAGTTTTATTGTATAATGGTGACAGTATAACAAGGTTCTACAATGTAATGATGACAGTATAGCAAGGTTCTGCTATGTAATCGTGACAATAAAACAAGGTTCTACTATATAATGGTGACAGTATAACGAAGTTTTTTGTATAATGATGACAGTATAACAAGGTTCTGCGGTTCTGCTATATAATCGTGACAGTATAACAAGGTTCTACTATGTAATATTGACAGTACAACTATGTTCTACTTATAATGGTGACAGTATAACAATGATTTTACTGTATAATGGTGGCAGTGTTACAATGTTTTATTGTATAATGGTGGCAGTATAGCAATGTTCTACTTTGTAATGGTGACAGTGTAACTAGGTTCTACTACTGTATGTTATGGTGACAGTATAACAAGGTTCTACTTTGTTATGGTGACAGTTGAACAAGGTTGTACTTTGTAATGGTGACAGTATAACTAGGTTCTACTATATAATGGTGACAGTATAAATAGGTTCTACTATGTAATGGTAACAGTATTACTAGGTTCTATTATGTAATGGTGTCAGTATAACTAGGTACTACTATGTAATGGTGACAGTATAACTAGGTACTACTATGTAATGGTGACAGTCTAACAAGGTTCTACTATGTAATTGTGACAGTGTAACTAAGTTCAACTACTGTATGTAATGGTGACAGTATAACAAGGTTCTTCTATGTAATGGTGACAGTATAACAAGGTTTTACTCTGTAATGGTGACAGTATAAAAAGGTTCTACTATGTAATGGTGACAGTATAACAAGGTTCTACTATGTAATGGTAATAGTATAACCAGGTTCTTCTATGTAATGGTGACAGTGTAAATAGGTTCTATTACTGTATGTAATGGTAATAGTATAACTATGTTATACTATGTAATGGTGACAGTATAACTAGGTTCTACTATGTAATGGTGACAGTATGACTAGGTTCTACTATGTAACGGTGACAGTATAACAATGTTATACTACGTAATTTTGACAGTATAACTAGGTTCTGCTATGTAATAGCGACGGAAAAGCTAGGTTCTACTATGTAATTTTGACAGTAAAACTAGGTTCTGCTATGTAATTATGACAGTATAACAATGATTTACTGTATAATGGTGACAGTATAACAAGGTTCTACTATGTAATTGTGACAGTATAACTAGGTTCTATTATGTAATAGTGACAGTATAACTAGGTTCTATTATGTAATGGTGACAGTGTAACAAGGTTGTACTTTGTAATGGTGACAGTATAAATAGGTTCTACTATGTAAGGGTGACAGTGTAACTAGGTTCTACTATGTAACGGTGACAGTATAACTAGGCTCTACTATGTAACGGTGACAGTATAACAATGTTATACTACGTAATTTTGACAGTATAACTAGGTTCTGCTATGTAATAGCGACGGAAAAGCTAGGTTCTACTATGTAATTTTGACAGTAAAACTAGGTTCTGCTATGTAATAGCGACGGGAAAGCTAGCTTCTACTATGGAATTTTGACAGTTAATCTAGGATCTGCTATGTAATTATGACAGTATAACAATGATTTACTGTATAATGGTGACAGTATAAATAGGTTCTACTATGTAATGGTGACAGTGTTACTAGATTCTACTACTGTATGTAATGGTGACAGTATAACAAGGTTCTACTATGTAATGGTGACAGTATAACTAGGTTTTTACGTGTACTCCTTTACCTTTTTTCCAATACCTGTCATCTTAATGATCGACGAGTTTGGACATATTATTAGGCAAGGTATTAAGCTATATAAGGGGAAAACACCTTTAAAATTCCATACTTTAAAGAGGTCAGCTTTTGATAAGGGACGATTTGTTTACGCCTTGTCTTTAAACTGAAAGGCAAATACAGTCGAACACCACAAGAAATATATTTTTTCTTCGAGTACGTGACTTTCTTCGCAGCAGCGCCCGTATTTCTTTCATGATTGTCTGCAAATTTTCGCCTCTGTCACCATTAAGTCGAATACAACGATCCGTTTAGTTTTACCACACAAATGGTTAGCTCGCCGAGTTAAGAGTGGCACGTTCTGTGCGGGCCGACGTCTTTCGTGACGTAATCGGCACCATCAGACACGATGCGCCGTTAACAAGGTGTCGGAGATAAAACTGCTCAAAATGAAGACTTGATAAGGTCAGATTACAACAAACAGATGGGATTAGAAAACCGACGGAAGAAGGGACGGAAAACACTAAGCAGTGTACATATATACATATAAATACATTTTAACTTTAATATTACTTAATTATCCCACTGGATTACAAGGATACAAGTGCGTAAATCAGGGTAATTTGTGCAAGACATTATTTATAATGTGTTTAAAATGTAGGCGTTTTGCTGTAAGGATCTTTATGGGATGGAAAACGAGTGCAGGCCACATGTACGTCTTGGACATCACAGCGTTGTTTATATAAAGAGGCGCGAAAAACCAAAAAAGAAAACATGAAGAGAGTTTTATAGATCGTGTTTTGAAAAAACAGTTTCACCTCGGTCTATATGTCTATACCTTATCCTCTACACCGGATTAAAGTTCAGCATTGATAAATATACAGCTGATAAATGTCACTCTGAAACATTGCTGAACCTAATTTGTGTTTTGAAACTGACGCAACCTCTCAAGGGAGACATTCAGATACGATATACATGTACGACACTACAAATTGCCGTTGTCTACGACCGGAGAACATATCACCGAAACCCCAGTTCAAGCTTTTTCATGACTATGACTAATCCAAATCTCTAAACAGCTTGGTAATAACTATTTAAAACAATTCTTAATGTTGAACGTATTGCGTCAAGAAGCTGTTCAAGGCGTAATAAGAACGTTATTTATGTTTTCAGTACAAGCATTCCCGACTCCCGTATTGCGAAGCCTTTCGCTAAACACGACTTCTCTTAAATCCGTATCAACGTCCAAAACGGGAGTCTACTTCCGCTTGATATCTTAATAACAAAATAAAAGTAGATGGCATTTTTTTCTTTTTATAATATTTTGTTTCTCAACCCTAATGCTAGATTGGCGTGTATTATATATTTTGATAAAACACTAACTTTTAAAATGAATCTTACTAATGTTTTCTCGTCGTTTTTGTATTTGAAGCAATCTTAATAATCTCACAACCGTCGTATTAGAATCCTATTGGCACTAACAGTAATATGAATATATGTCTTTATGAGGATAATGCGTTTAATGAAATTTTCCATGGGACTTCTATAGTACCTACAATATCCTCTCAACAGTCGACGGAAAGACGCCATTTTGCTCGTGCAAAGGTTCATATTAATATTGATGTGTCATGTGGGGACTTAAGACCGCAAAACGATGAGATCAGCAGTTACATATTTCTCCGACATTAAGACGAGTGTTGTTTATCATGACCATCAAGTATGAAAATGTCTACCACAGAAATAATTATACGCGTAGTGGAATCCAGCCAAAGGGATATAGTATTTCATGTGTTATTTTCAACAGGAAACTCGGTCAGATTCTGTCGCCGTATCCGGAATTAACAGTCCAGATTGATTCCAGACGTTAGGCGCTCCCTTTTTTCAGATGAGGCAATTCAAATTCTAATCTCAGGACGGAAATATATCCGAGTAATCGTAGACTGTTCTATGATAGAAATTGGTCTCAAATGTTTATTTCCAGAGCTAATCTATTCAAAATTCCGAAGACCAAGTCGAGATTTAATATCGTTGTTATTGTTTGCCTTGAATTTCAATTTTTAATGTATATATCAACAATTTTATGACAACAGGGATGCACAATGTCCAATCTGTGATCAAATACATGATGATGACGTCAGAATCACGTGTTTGATACGAAATTGATTATTGACGCCCTGGTCAAACTCTCAGTGTACGAAACTAAATGTTCTCCAAGACACCGAAACGAAAATACAAAAGTAGCTGTCAAAAGTTCTGCTTAAGCTGATATAAATCCTAACATGTAAATAACATTACATGTAAGAAACTACGTCGCTTGTTTTTTCATACCAAGTTGCCCAAGATCATTGCTGGCCGCTTGGCTTTGAATGGTAGGCAGTACGAATTCGTTTACCTGTTGTTAGTATAATATGCTTATGACTGGTTCAAATGCTGTGCTTGCTGCCTCCGACATGGTAACTCTCAAAATCGACAAGAAAGCAAATACACCATCATAAAACCTCCAACACACACTTATGCATTACACACAGGGATGCACGTCCTTATGCGATAAGACGTTAAACCCATTATGTGTTCTTGTAACAAGTTTCATGGGAATTTGTTAAAACATTCTTAAGGGTTTAAACAGCAATTTTGCGTGTTCTTTTTAACAACACCTTCGGATAAAGGGTCAAAGTCACTTCCGCACGTCAAACAAATTATACAGAACTTTCTTGTACTCTCTAAGAGGACGACCATTTCATTTTTAGGGGATGGGGGCTGAACATAATATTCTGGCCTGTTTCGTTTCCTGGCCTTTCAAATACCAACGTCCAAAATGTCGTCTGCCATAACACGTTCGGATTGCTCAGAAAAAACCCACCACATAGGTTTGTTAGACGACGTCACTTCCGTCTCCCAGTCATATGGTAAAGACAGTTCTAGTCAATCGTCCAACACCCGGTGACCTCTGTGTGAACGATTCAGATTTTCTTGCTCGGTGTGATTGCCATTGTGACCGACGGAATAACGTTGACCAATATACCAGCGTCAGTTCCTAATAAAAAAATCCGGATGAATTGGACGAACTTGAAAGCTGAACGAACACAACTTAGGGAATCATGGAAACTCAGACTATTTCATACAATTTCATGGTAAAAATCACACTTTCCTTCACCTTCTGTTTTTGCTGTGTCTCCCTCAGCACCAGTCGACCTATGGCATCAGCTGTTGATGTTAAACCCCAAACAATCTAAATCATAGTATATTGTATGGTAAGAGGTGTGGAACAGTTGTTTTAATGTACTAAGTGAACCCTTTACGCGTGTAAGTCCTGGCGTTCTTTCGTCGTCGTTCTCATCCTACCTGACCTCAAAATTAACCGCCAAGGAGACAAAATAGCACACAGATCTTGATGTCTAAACCTGTAGTGTTTCTTAAGCTTTATGACCCATCCCTTTGAATCACATTTATTTACCAATTAAATATAAGGTTGTAAATAGCGTCATGTGTATAGCCAACGGTAGAGAAGGAGGGTGTATTTTGAGCTGAAGGCAGATGTTACAACGTAAGATGGTAGATATCTTGTGGTTTGATATGTTAAGAGTATACCCAATGCTATCATTGCGGAGCATTATCACAGCTTTCGTTTTTAATATTGGTATATCTCGGTTTGAGATAAACAGCACTGCGACGCGCTGTGTCGGTTTGCGTTACAGTCTATGTAAGCATATACAGCTTAGATTAAAAAGGCACATTTAGATAATATGTATCTCAACAACTTACAACATGAATAAAAAGTTGAAGTGCTCTGACAATACTACAGTTTATATTGTATGTTCTTACACATCGGAGAACAGGTAACGAACGTCGTAATTAAGGGTGTGCACGATGTAGGTTTCCTTACTACGATATGAACCTCCGTACCAAAAGAGCTCCACACTACGAATATGTCAAAAGATCTAGAAGCGTTTAAAAGAAAAGAGTTTTCGTGCCAACAATATTTCACTGGTACTTTGATTAATTTCCGATTAACCAACTTGATATCATCGAGGTTACTAAATATGTTCCTTGTCAATGAACGAACGATGCTCTATGAAAAAAATATAAAGAAATTCAAAAGCGTCTGATTATTTCGGACGTGAAATGGATCCTTCAAGGTCACTCAAACTTTTGAACGAGATGACTATTCCCAAGGCTTGATGATGTCCAAATGCAATGTAGAATGATTAACGAATGTGAGGCTACACAGTTGGGCCGTGCACACCAAGAGAAGCCACACAATAATAAAATCAGACTTGGATACCTTTACCATCCAGTTGTTGGCCAACACATCTTTCATTATCAGTGATATACATTAACAAGTTGAAAAAAAGGTCTGATTCAGATTCTTCGCCTTGTGTTTTAAAACAGATTGGGCCACAGTGGCCGAGCGGTTAAGGTGTCTACCGGTCTATGCTCACTAGTCCTGCACCACTGGGTCGCGGGTTCGAGAGCTATACGTGGGGCAGTCGCCAGGTATTGGCCGCAGGTCGGTGGGTTTTTTTTCTTTCTCCAGGTACTCCGGGTTTCTTCACGATCAAAAGCTGGCACGTTAGCTGTTAAACGGACGTTAAGCGCAAGCAAACCAAACCAAAACGTTTAAATTAAACACATTGCTATGTGAGGTAATGCCTAAATGAACGCCCTGCTCAAGTTTCTGACAGCGCCTGAAGGGTATCCCTCTCTCTCTCTCTCACACTCTGTTGATCTCTGTTTGTCCTTCTATAAGTCTGTCTGTCTGTCTGTCTGTCTGTCTGTTTATCTTAACTCTGTCACTCAGTCACTATTTTAACCAATCAAAATGATTCAATATTCAACGTAATTGAAATAATCGGATACAAATCAGTGAAGTACCTTGTTCAAATGTCTGCAAGGCGCACTTCATACAATGTTAATTGCGGTCATACAATCATGAACCGAAATAGCACAGCTGTTTGTACTTGGAGTGGTAATGTAAAAGATATATTTAGGTTCAAAAAGTCGTTAGTCAAGCAACGTTTTGACAGTCTGCTGTCGGCCATCGTATGTTATGCATTGTATCTCTATACTTATATATCTGCATTTGCCCTGCAACCCACTATATGAACACTACCAGCAAAAGTACATTTCATTTAAGCATTGAACTGTTACCAGATGCAGTATACAGTCGATATGAATGCAATTTGGGTGACAGATAAATAGAATGTCGCCCGTAATACTACAATTTACAGTAATACGGCCAGTGTAGGAATACAGCTGGTACAAGATAAACAATTGCTTAATGCTAACGAACCCAGAATGTTTTCCGACTATAGGCCTATTGATACCGAAAGTATTGGGCGGCCATGTTTGTTTATCTTGTACCAGCTGTAATCCTACACTTGCCGTATCACTGTAAATTGTAGTATACAGTCTCATATACTGCAATTTGATTTACTAACGACATATAGGCAAATGCAACACAGAATGTGAATATTTGAGTATGATGGCAAAAACTCTCGTGACGTATCACGTGGTTTACTTATGACGTCATGGATTAACCTTGTTGTTCAATGAGAGTCTTTTCACTTCGCTTCGATTAACATGCATGGAGAATGCCCCTACGCCAAACATTCAAATGACTACGGTTAGTTATTGGCGCCAATTTGATTAAAATAGGGCTGTTCCGCCAATGTCGTTTAAATGACGACGCACAAACAAAACGCAGTAAATAATTAAATTGTTTAAGAACAAATATAATAAATTCAAACATTTGTTCTATAGTAAAAATGTAAAAATATGGATTGAACGGCGTTTATTAAATGTTCATGCCGGTATGAACGAAAATCGGTTACATCCATAATAAACATGAAGCCCTAGCGGCTTCTTGCAATATGGATGCAACCGATTTGCGTTCATACCGGCATGAAAAAATGAAAGAAAAAAAAAACGCCGTTCAATCCTTTAATGTAAAATCAATTATTTTCTGTGTAGCGTTAAATGAGTACATATGCATAAAATAATGAGGTTTGTATCGCTATAAAGATCTTCAAGTATTAACATATAAATTTCATAATGGGTAGTTCCAGAGAGGGGCATTTCTAGTGACGTCACAATCAACGTTACATGTAGTAAAAGAACCAAAAACCCGGACACTAATTCTACATTGATTACGAGGCTCCAAGGACGGCCGACACAGATTACTACTAGGGGACGTCTAAATTCAATCAGTGAGGCCTCTCTGTGCCGTCCTCCCGTGGCAGTGTACTATAACAGTGGACTATGTACAATTCGATTGATACCTTCACCACTTTAACCAATACCTGCCGTGACGTAAATGTCTACTCCTATTTTAGAATCTCCTACAAAAATAACAATTTGTGAGACCTCCGTTTTAGGCATTAACACTTATCGTTACAGCTCCGTATACCGTAGTGCCATACAAAGCTGTACCATTTGCAACTTCTGCACGACTTAGAGACCTCGGCGAGTATATCTTTCAAATTAGTGTAACTTAACATTTTGATTGAATTTCGCTATGCAATATATGAAATCGCATTTGGCAGACATTTCTAAAGACGAACAAAGTATGATTGAATTGCCAACACGAAAGTGTGCTCGGGAGAGATGTAATGTGCTTTTTAAAACGTAAATTCTTTTATTTCTTAAGCGCTCACATACTTGCGAATTATTTAATTATATAATAACATATATGTGTAGGTAATGTTGGGAGACTGAAATAGTGTAAATTCTATTATAAAAACAAAGTAATCGAAACTCTCGCGATATCGCGTGCTTCTAGGCTTAACTAAGATAATGAATATCTGGCTAGAGCGTCATGTCACAAATACGTAATACCACATCGTTATGTGGCCACCAAAGCTCTATGGCAAACATATCTCGTCGAAGAGGTAAGGGACCGTCGCTCTTTGGTCAACACGTCACGTCAAAGAGGTAAGGGAACGTAAATCTGTGGTCAAGATTTCACGTCAAAGAGGTAAGGGACAGTAGCTCTGTAGTCAACACGTCACGTCAAAGAGGTAAGGGACCGTAGCTCTGTAGTCAACACGTCACGTCAAAGAGGAAAGGGACCATAGCTCTGTAGTCAACACGTCATGTAAAAGAGGCTAGGGACCGTAGCTCTGTAGTCAACACGTCACGTCAAAGAGGTTAGGGACCGTAGCTCTGTAGTCAACACGTCATGTAAAAGAGGTAAGGGACCATAGCTCTGTAGTCAACACGTCATGTAAAAGAGGCTAGGGACCGTAGCTCTGTAGTCAACACGTCACGTCAAAGAGGTTAGGGACCGTAGCTCTGTAGTCAACACGTCATGTAAAAGAGGTAAGGGACCATAGCTCTGTAGTCAACACGTCACGTCAAAGAGGTAAGGGACCATAGCTCTGTAGTCAACACGTCACGTCAAAGAGGTTAGGGACCGTAGCTCTGTAGTCAACACGTCACGTCAAAGAGGTTAGGGACCGTAGCTCTGTAGTCAACACGTCACGTCAAAGAGGTAAGGGACCATAGCTCTGTAGTCAACACGTCATGTAAAAGAGGTTAGGGACCGTAGCTCTGTAGTCAACACGTCACGTCAAAGAGGTTAGGGACCGTAGCTCTGTAGTCAACACGTCATGTAAAAGAGGTAAGGGACCGAAGCTCTGTAGTCAACACGTCACGTCAAAGAGGTTAGGGACCGTAGCTCTGTAGTTAACACGTCATGACAAAGAGGTAAGGGACAGTAGCTTTACGGTCAACACATCACAACAAAGAGGTAAGGGCAACACGTCACGTCAAAGAGGTAGGGGACAGTAGATCTGTAGTAATCACGTCATGAAAAAGAGGTAAGGGACAGTAGAGTCAACACGTCACGTCATAGTGGTAAGGGAACGTAGCTCTTTGGTCAACACGTCACGTCAAAGAGGTAGGGGACAGTAACTCTGTAGTCAACACGTCACGTCAAATAGGTTAGGGACCGTAGCTCTGTAGTTAACACGTCACGTCAAAGAGGTTAGGGACTGTAGCTCAGTAGTCAACATGTCACGTCAAAGAAGTAAGGGACCATAGCTATGTAGTCAACACGTCACGTCATAGTGGTAAGGGAACGTAGCTCTTTGGTCAACACGTCACGTCAAAGAGGTAGAGGACAGTAGCTCTGTAGTCACCACGTCACATCAAATAGGTAAGGGACCGTAGCTCTGTAGTGAACACGTCACGTCAAAGAGGTAAGGGACAGTAGCTCTGTGTAGGGGACAGTAGCTCTGTAGTCAACACGTCACATCAAAGAGGTAAGGGACCATAGCTCTGTAGTCAACACGTCATGTAAAAGAGGTAAGGGACCGAAGCTCTGTAGTCAACACGTCACGTCAAAGAGGTAGGGGACACTAACTCTGTAGTCAACACGTCACGTCAAAGAGGTAAGGGACCGTAGCTCTGTAATCAACACGTCACGTCAAAGAGGTAGGGGACCGTAGCTCTGTAGTCAACACGTCACGTCAAAGAGGTAAGGGACAGTAGCTCTGTAGTCAACACGGGGGGTCAAAGAGGTAAGGGACCGTAGCTCTGTAATCAACACGTCACGTCAAAGAGGTAGGGGACCGTAGCTCTGTAGTCAATACGTCACGTCGAAGAGGTAAGGGACAGTAGCTCTGTAGTCAACACGGGGGGTCAAAGAGGTAAGGGACCGTAGCTCTGTAATCAACACGTCACGTCAAAGAGGTAGGGGACAGTAGCTCTGTAGTCAACACGTCACGTGAAAGAGGTAAGGGACCGTAGCTCTGTAGTCAATACGTCACGTCGAAGAGGTAAGGGACAGTAGCTCTGTAGTCAACACGTCACGTCAAAGAGGAAAGGGACAGTAGCTCTATAGGCAACACGTCACGTCAAAGAGGTAAGGGACCTGAATATCTGGCTAGAGCGTCATGTCACAAATACGTAATACCAGATCGTTATGTGGCCACCAAAGCTCTATGGCAAACATATCTCGTCGAAGAGGTAAGGGACCGTCGCTCTTTGGTCAACACGTCACGTCAAAGAGGTAAGGGACAGTATCTCTATAGTCAACACGTCACGTCAAAGAGGAAAGGGACTGTAGCTCTGTAGTCAACACGTCACGTCAAAGAGGAAAGGGACTGTAGCTCTGTAGTCAACACGTCACGTCAAAGAGGTAGGGAACAGTAGCTGTGTAGTCAACACGTCACGTCAAAGAGGTAGGGGACAGTAGCTGTGTAGTCAACACGTCACGTCAAAGAGGTAGAGGACAGTATCTCTGTAGTCAACACGTCACGTCAAAGAGGAAAGGGACAGTAGCTCTATAGGCAACACGTCACGTCAAAGAGGTAAGGGACAGCAGCTCTATAGTCAACACGTCACGTCAAAGAGGTAGGGAACAGTAGCTGTGTAGTCAACACGTCACGTCAAAGAGGTAGGGAACAGTAGCTCTGTAGTCAACACTTCACGTCAAAGAGGTAAGGGACAGTAGCTCTATAGGCAACACGTCACGTCAAAGAGGTAAGGGACAGCAGCTCTATAGTCAACACGTCACGTCAAAGAGGTAGGGAACAGTAGCTCTGTAGTCAACACTTCACGTCAAAGAGGTAAGGGACAGTAGCTCTGTAATCAACACGTCACGTCAAAGAGGTAAGGGACCATAGCTCTGTAGTCAACACGTCACGTCAAAGAGGTTAGGGACTGTAGCTCTTTAGTCAACACGTCACGTCAAAGAGGTAAGGGACAGTAGCTCTGTAGTTAACACGTCATGTCAAAGAGGTAAGGGACAGTAGCAAAGAGGTAGGGGACAGTAGCTCTGTAATCAACACGTCACGTCAAAGAGGCAGGGGACAGTAGCTCTGTAGTCAACACGCCACGTCAAAGAGGTTAGGGACTGTAGATCTTTAGTCAACACGTCACGTCAAAGAGGGAGGGGACAGTAGCTCTGTAATCGACACGTCACGTCAAAGAGGTAGAGGACATGAGCTCTGTAGTCAACACGTCACGTCAAAGAGGTAGGGGACAGTAGATCTGTAGTCAACACGTCATGACAAAGAGGTAAGGGACAGTAGCTTTACGGTCAACACGTCACGTCAAAGAGGTAAGGGACAGTAGCTCTGTAGTTAACACGTCATGACAAAGAGGTAAGGGACAGTAGCTTTACGGTCAACACATCACAACAAAGAGGTAAGGGACCGTAGCTCTGTAGTCAACACGTCACGTCAAAGAGGTAAGGGACAGTAGCTTTACGGTCAACACGTCACGTCAAAGAGGTAAGGGACAGTAGCTCTGTAGTCAATACGTCACGTCAAAGCGGTAAGGGACCGCATAGGTTTCCAACACATCATGTAAAATAGGTACGGGATCATAGTTCTGTGGATTGCACGGCATTTGAAAGAAATAAGAAAATCTTTGGTAAATAAGTGACCGTAGCTAGTAGTATGTGGCGTACACGTGACGTCAAAGAGGAAAGGGCCCAGTAAGTGGAGCATTTGCCGGACAAAGCTGTCTGCTTTCATGGTGCGGGAAACATCATACATTTGAAATTGCGATGTAATATGTATATATCAGTGAGTATCACTGTAGTTATTTTAGATATCTCAAATACTTGAATTCAAAAGGCACTACTGATGACGTCATGCAATGACGAGCGGGAATGAGTGTACCCTATCTATGTGTCTCGTCACCAGACCGCACGTGACGGAAGGGGGCTGCATACTTCACCATGACTAATACTCCCACTTACAATCTCCACTGAGCAGATGTTACCAGATAATCCAGACACTTACTGTTTAAGTTACTAATATATACAGGAACTTTTTGTCAATGACGCCGAAAAAATAATAATAAAATACTTACGTGTTTGCTAAAGATGTTCAACATCTGTCTAAAACGATTTTCCCAGGCTAGAGGACATAGACAGTAACGACATCACAAAAATTGACAGAAATATAAATAAAGAGAAATGCAAGATCCGGCTACATACGGTGCAATGACATACAAAATGTAAGCTGTGTTTGTAAACAGCGAACGCTATGACAGTCCGTGAGTTATAAATATGTAGATCCAACATATCCCTGGATATTTATCCAACTCGTTTTTTTCTTATAATATAAACAATAGACGCAATTACCGGTTCTGATTTTGGAAGGCGCCAAAACAATTTGTCAAATCTGATAATATGAATATTAAAAACATAATAGCAGTTTGTTTTTTTTACCTATTTGTTGACTTAACTAGTAAATATTAACAGTGTAACCCTGACATTTCTGCTGGGTATGAGTGGGAATTAGATATTATTCACCAGTTTATAAAATAACTAATGATCGCATAATTATGACGTAGCAAAATGAGTCATCTGAACATTTTTTGTAAACACTTCTCAGTATGTTAGATAGCATGTAAGCAGGCGTCTATAATAGTCATCGCTACATGAAACACGTCTATGATTATAGTTCTTCGTATGCCAAATTTCTACAATATTAAGATTTTGGTATTAAGTTCCCCAAACGAGTTTGGGGGATTTAATAGGTTTTGTTGCATTTCTCCTTATTTCTTCTTCTCATCTTTTTTATTTGTTTATTTACTTTTTCGGCAAATGGTTTATGGGCGTTTTCTGATGAAATTTCATATGCGTATTGATGGGTATGTGTAGATGTGAACTACGCACTTCATCTTCCGATCGGCCTGTCTATTTGTTTGTTTGTTCTTTACGTCCTATTAACAGCTATGGTCATAGAAGGACGTGCCAGGTTTTGGTTAAAGACGAAAACCGGAGAACTCGGAGAAAAATTACCGACCTGCGACCTGTTCCAATTAAGTAGGCCTCGAACCCATGACTTAGTGTTGTAGAGCTAGTGATCGCACAGTCAGACGCCCTAACCCCTCGGCCACCCATAGGACTGCAGTCGCCTCTGATTAGCTGAGACATTTAGGGGATGAGAATGGGTTACGCTAATGTTACCCCATTGCCCTCCCCTCTCACATGTTATCATTTTACTTCGTTTTTATGGGTAATTTTGGGGGACTTTTGGGACTTTACAATCACTACTTACTTGCATTTTGTTTATACTGCTTCAAGGGATTGCCCTTCATATGTGCGAAAGCATAGAAAAAGACAAATATTTCTATGCAAAAAAAATAAAAATGACTAAACATTTCTGATTCTACTCCTTTGGTAATCTGGAAAGTTGACAACCAGACAGGTTTGTCATGAGAATCTGGTTTTGGTGTTCGTTTTTGCTAAATGTCGACTTTGGTTTCGTGATTTTGTCTATGTATTTTTACTCTTTGTTATGTTTTTTTCCTGTCTTTGGGGCTGATTCTGTGTCTCTTGGTTACAGATACTAACCATCCCTTCTGTGACAAAGATATTGTACCAGGTATCGGATCGTGCTCAGGGGCTCGTACAAGAACAGACACTATAATCTAGATAGAATTTGATAAGGTTTTTCTTCCTTTATACTGAAATGTCAAACAAGTCATTTGGGGTTTATTTCTTTAATATATTACATATCTTTGTTGGCGTTGAACGCTTATGTCTACCAGTGGACGACAAAGGTTTGTTTTCAAGTGTTGGTTTTATCAGATTTATTCATGTTTGCCTAGGACGATGTAATAAAATGAGATTCACATTCTTGTGAAGTTTTGATGCATATTTCATTAATTGCCAAACCGCTACAAACGATAGTCCATTCCATCTACTACAGGTGTTTTATATGACTTGTATTCAACATATGCCCTTCTTATATGGTATCGGCTTAGGTTTGTTACATCGCACAGGTTAAGCTTTATGGTATCTTCATGTGCATATGATCCTTTTGCATATTTTCTCCAATTATTTCTTATTTAAACCTACACCGGAAGTTATAGGACGGCTTAATCTACAGCGGAAGCAGGATAGCAAACTCTACACCGGAAGTTACAGGACGGCTAAATCTACTCCGGAAGTTACAGGACGGCTACCTCTACGCATGAAGTAACAGGACGGCTAAATCTACACCGGAAGTTACAGGACGGCTAACTCTACGCCGGATGTAACAGGACGGCTAAATCTACGCCGGAAGTTACAGGACGGCTAAATCTACGCAGGATGTAACAGGACGGCTAAATCTACACCGGAAGTTACAGGACGGCTAACTCTACGCCGGATGTAACAGGACGGCTAAATTTACGCCGGCAGTTACAGGACGGCTAAATCTACGCCGGAAGTTACAGGACAACTTACTCTACACCGGAAGTTAAAGGATTGCTAATCAAACGGTCACGATTTTTAAGTGTATATCAAAATAGTGACATCAAACTTAGCCAGTATTACCGAAGACATTGTTGTAGTAACCCCATTTTTCTTAAACTTTTCCCTTATTTTACTAAAACCTTGTGTGTGTCTATAGTGTACGATCGTTTAACGTACGATTCATTATAGCGTAGTCACGCGTTCTGTTAAGTTCCAAACAAACGAGATAAAATTATATAATTTTCATTCTTTTTAATTACATAACTCGCATGTAGCAGTATACGTATTGGTGATCGTGTGCTGGTGGAGGGCATGTATATAAACAATAATTCTGAGGTTCGTGTTCCCTCTTAAAGTAGACATTACCCATTTACTTTTTTAATAGCCCCCAAAAAACGTTTTGATAGTTAATGGGTTCAACTCGCACCAACATCGCCATGGGTTTTGTCGAAATATCATTTTATTTGCATTGCATGACTTCGTTTCATTTCCAGCCGTTATAAAAGAGGAAAATGAATGCACTCTTTGCCCATGGTTATATTTTTTAAACATGAAATGGTTATTTCTTATACTATCTTACTGATTTAATTATGATTAAATCATACGAGTTTTGTAATTAAATAAAAAATGAAAATTATACCCTTTTATTTCGTTTGTTTGGAACTTTACAAAACGCGTGACTACGCTGTAATGAATCCTACTTAAATGATCGTACGCTACAAAACACACATAACGTTTAAGTAAACTAATGAAAGAGCTTTCAAAGATAGGATAACTGTAGCACTGTCTTTGGTCATGCTGGCTTCATTCGATGTCATTATTATGAAAAAAAATGTAATTCGTGATCGTTTAAATAAGCCGTTCTTTCACTTCCGGTGTAGATTTAGTCGTCCTGTAACCTCCGGTGAAGGTTTAGATTAGAAATAATTGGACAAAATATGCAATATGATTGCATGTTCATGAACAATCCATAAAACTTAATCTGTAGCAAACATTAGCCGCTAGCATGTTACTAGGGCAACTACTTGTGTGTGTTAATATAAAATACCTGTACTAGATCGAATGGACTATCGTTTGTAGCGTTTTGGCAATGAACGAAATATTCATCAAAACCTCACACGAATGTAAACTTCATTTTATTACATCGTCCCAGGCAAACATGAATAAATCTGATAAAACCAACACTTGAAAACAAACGTCGATGTGAATGTACCGCTGGCAGACATAAGTGTTTAACGTCAACAAAGACATAATATACAACGAGAATAATTTCTGAATGACTTGTTTGGACAGTTACAAATGAAGAAAAACATAATCAAATTCTATCTAAATTATAAGTATGTACTTCTTCTCTGGAAGGAGTCGGCGAAACTAGTAAAATGCTTACAGTATTTATTGAGTTACCGCCAAAAACCAGCCCGCGAGACAACGGTACAATAGCCAGTATACACACTGGTACTCTTTCTACTAGTGTTTGTCTTCATGTTAATCTACTTGTACGTTTAAATATTTTCCTAACTACATACATCATAGTTGGGGCTAGTGCATTCATGAATTACAGCCTTGTGTTCGGCTATTGTACCGATTCCAGTTTGGCAAGATGCATGGGACATGTTAGCTGCATTGCTCTGAATGTCACCCTGACCGAGCCGGACTTTGTAGCCGTCTTCCGTGTCAGATATTAGTCTATACCTCCTGAAGAGCACGTGTCGCTACAACTCTCTACTAGACAGCTGCCACTTCACTTGAACGTCAACTACACGAGAACGTGTTGTACATAGTTATTCTTTCTTTCATATGTGAGCCGCGTGGATAGGGAAATTACAATCAAAGAGTTTGTGAGTCGTAGTAAACCATATATACCCGTTCCTATTACTCCCAATCATCGGGACGATTCCTATATTTAAAGCACAGATTATCACAGTGGCTGTCAGACTAAGCCGTGACGTCATTTTGTTGTAGTACATCACATGTGCTGTTTTGCAGGACTGTAATTTAATATAGCTTCAGGTTATCTGACTTAAGCCTCGATTCCCGGAAACTGTACCTGGCTCCGAGATCACTGTACTTGACAATGGAATACTGTTATACCTATGCTACCCTGTGTTCCTCATCAGTACATAAATAATTTCGTATCTATTTAGCAATGACAACATAGACCAAACAACAATCCAAAGCCTGCGACATTCCTGTATCCTACTCTAATTGTCTCTGATCATGAGGATACATGACGTCATTTCCGTCCGTACCTTGTGTGACGTCACAATAGAACTTATAATTAGGTGCAGTAATACGTAATTATTGGCGATGGTTTCATCTTTTGTACACAGATTTACAATTGTCAATACTCCGGTGTTGGTACAATTGATGTTGATTCGTTTTTATAAAGGCGTTTTATAAACTTACTTTCAAGTGCATCAGAGACGTATATATACGTCTCTGATTGCATGTATATATATACACCATCATTTTTACTTATCCGAAAAAGATTGTTTCAGAGTTGTTTGGGGAACAATATAGTGCTGCCCCAGACGTTTCCTGGGGAGAGGGCCATGTCAGAATACATATATACGTACGTAGTAGAGCAAGGAGTCATAGGTTGGATGGTCTCATCACACCGTTGGCGGAACACCACGCAAGCATGTGGGTTTGAAAAAATCTCAACTGCGCGAGTTTATATTCTGGTCCAAGATAATGCTTGAGGAATCCCAAAAAAATCGTTCAAGTCTACACCGTAATAATACTAGGCTATCTTAGACACACACGTCTGACAGACAACCTTCACTACTTGATTGGTTTACTGTATGTATACATTTGTATACTTGCTATTGACTTTCACATTGGACTTCGATTTTGACGTCCGGTTAATTCCGATGGCATGTTTTACTGACGCCATACATGCTTCTATTCTCAGAAACTGATCGATCTCTCTTTGATTTTTCTATGGAAACAAACATCAAAATTAGTTTGTATGCTGTGCTTAATTGCACAAGAACCGGATCATTAGTGAAAGAACATTTCCTCCTTGTTGATTAATTAGCAACGCCAACAAACTCCTATCCCGCGACCCCACTGCACTTATTTACAAATCAACTATACAGCTACAGTCCTCATCCTTACAAGACGTTCAACGACGCGCTTCCATTGTCTACCAAATGTGTTCACTGTTTCCAGGATCGCCAGTTAATGGCATACTTCCCTGGATTTGAGAGGTGATATCATCACGGGTGCCATATATGGCCTCCCGTCTATAATGGTGGCTCAAGATGTCTTTCATTTTGTGTTGGTGTCTCCTTGGTTTCTGTTGTTGTCTGTTTTGTTTTGACGTCTCCTTGGTTTCTGTTGTTGTCTGTTTTTTTGTTTTTTTTGATATTTTGAACTCTTGTGCTGTCATTTGCTGTTGACCTTGTGGTGTAACTGAGAGTAGGGTGTTTCTGTCTAAACCAGGGATGGAACAAACAACAGGGGACACCCGTCCTCTGAACCGACCACTCTACCAACTGAGTTTTAGGATCCCTGTCCAACTACAGGCGAAACACTTGTGAATGTCATGGTAAAGGTGTACGTACAAACATAAACCTCTCCTTTGAAACCCTTTTGCACCTCTCCCCCCCCCCCCCTTTTCCCCCCCCCCCCCCCCCCCCCTTTCTCCTCCATCCTCGTCTCTTCCATATACATATACTTATATCTATATTATATAATATTAGTCAGTGCTGTCCAATCGCCGTTTAACACAAAAAAAGAGACGGATTAACATAAGTACTTTGTACTTGTTTTCGAATTCTATATGTATATCACGTTCGTATTACTGGAATATTTTACCGATAATAAAATAAAGTTTAAACTAAAGCTCTCCTTAATTTCGTTTTTGAATATAACTGTTGTGTTGCTTGGATAGTAAACTACCCTGATCACTGAAGCTCGTTTAGTTAGAGCAGACATATTATATTGTGATCGGAGGTCCAAGTTTCCAATCTTCCTCTGGTCCTGTTGAATGTTTATTCTCGACACTGCTGTTGATTTTTTTTAAATTCATCTTTATTTCACTTCTATAAAAGTTCCGCATGGTACAGGTTTCTTACCAGAAATGATTGATTTAAGCCATTCTGATGATGGTAAAATGTTTCCAATTCGTAGTTAGTTTTTGTCTGTGGTACAGGAATTCTAAAGAAAAATTCCCTCATGCACTGATAATACGTTATGGTTAAGCCGAAAACTGTCCAATAAGTGAGAGAGAAAGGACAGGTGTCGAGGCCCCTTATAAATTGAGCACTTATAAGACAGACGGGTCACTTATTGGAGAGTTGATCAAACTTATTGGAGAGTTGGTCAAATTTATTGGACATTGGGTCAATCTTATTGGAGAGTTGATCAAACATATTGGACAGTGGGTCAAACTTATTTGACAGGTGGGTAACTTATTGAACAGTGGGTCAAACTTATTGGACAGTGGGTCAAACTTATTGGACAGTTCATAAAGCTTATTGGACACTTGTGACATCATTGCTATGTTTTAACCAAGATTAAAACCCTGTAACCTGTCACATGTATACCATTTAGTCGCTTCTATTTGGCTTTACTCACAAAAGCTTAAACCAACATTTCCTACTAGGGGTTACAACTAGGAATAAATCACTCTGTAGACGGATATCATCAAATTTGTTGTTTATTGAAATATCATCTCAATAGCAATTAACATATACAACTGAAAACGTGACCTCATGCTGGACTCCTGGTCCAGTACAAATCTGGAGTGACATACGTCACCGCCTGTCACCCACAAAAATAAAGCGGAATTCAACAGAAATGCCGATTTCATTTGGTATTTGTGTCAACAGTACTTTTTTGAACTTCCAATACTAAAATACAAATTATATAATTTTCGATATTAAAAATGAAAGATACATACTGGTATGTAATCACAAACAAGACTAACATGCAAAAAATCACAATAAACCAAATTATTTTCACTGAATTCTTAGCAACAGTGTTTTCTTTTCAAAAATATGACTGAAACTGAAGAAGTTTATTTTTTATCAATTGGTCGTGATTTAGCAGACACATATTTTTAACATTGTTTATCAACAGTGAATTGAAGAGATGAACTATGTATAGGGTTATATATGTATATAAAAATAATAAAATCCAAACTAAAATTTTGGTTATTTTTGACATAAAAAATCTTATTTTCAATCTCGAGATCCCAAACTGGAAAAAATACCATCAAACAGATTGTTATGTATCACAAATTGATAAACTTGCTACAGATACCGATAATTTATCATCTTTTCCCCAACTAAAGGATACATGTTAGCAACCTGAACAAATTATTTCTGTGATTTTTGTTAAGAGTTACCTCCCTTAACTTCTTGATTACCCCCCCCCCCCTTAATATCTAGAGTGGAGATCTTCTGGGTAAGAGATTATATCACAGCAAGGTTGTATACATCCTTAAGTCCAACTACACTTGTAGCAAGTTTCTCAATCACTGAACATATGATGGTACCAATTGGTCGAAGTATCGTAGCCTTGTCAAAAATACTGGCAATACGATATTCATATATATTTATGTCTGAAGTATTATGTATACAAATAATACGATTGGTTAGTATAGTTTACTGTATCCTTATTGGCCTTTTAGTGTTTAATGGAATACCAAATATTAATCTAACATAAAAATTAACATAGGTTTATCTTAGTCAGACTGAAAGATTTAAAAATGTCACATCTTAAGGTAAACGGTACCAATGTAGCGGCTATAATGTTGAAGCCGGGTTCTGTTTCCGAGTCCTTTTTTTTCCTGATTTGCAGAAATCAAATTATCTCCCTTCTTTACTAAATCCTGGATCAGAGTTACTTCCCTTGTTAAGGTGTATCATCTTTCATTTGATGCATTGCTTTAATAACTATTCCGACTATAAGTCTGTAAAAAGCATTGAGATTTGTGATTTTTTATCGAAAACTTCTGTAGAATTAAAAAAAAAAATTATAATGGTTGTTGACTACAATAACATATTCCAACTAGACGATACCTTTCATCTTAAATTAGATATTTGTCAAATTACTAAGAAAACTCATGGTTTTCCATTGATGTTTTAAAAATAAACTTCTATGTGACCTCAAAAACTGGAGATAATTTATGTTTCCAGATTTTTCTCCATTTACATTCATCTAATTAAGATGAAAGCTGTTATGCAGGGCAGGGCCTTTTTGCAAAAAGAAAAAAATCTTTTACAAATTTCAGACAAATGAGTTTACAAAGAATTTGAATTGTTTTGGCATGGCACATATATGTGTATTATATATGTATAGTAACTTACATGGTGTGTATATATATAAATGAATAAGTAAATAAATACTAGTTAAACTTTCCCTCTATCATATCACTGACACTGGGCCTACATTACAGAGAGGCGGTCATATTGTTGTCAATATTAGCTATCTGCTGACATTTTACCATGACATGCGCAAGTCATCTTTCAAGTTCAAGAAAATATGATTAATGAAAACTTTTGTAGAAATTCACATGCTCAAAGTCTAAATTAGGGATATTTCTTACAGAACACTTGGTGACTACAAAGTAAAGCATCAAATCAGTGGCCATCATGAACTTAAAACATGACTGCTCTTTTTTTTTTTTAAAGTTTTCCTGTTTAAATGATTTAGTTGCTCATGGTTTATAGAATTTGAAAAGCGACCTCAAGTTCAGGACAAACAGAACAAATACACAAAAACGTAAGAAATAAATGAAACATTCTAGCTTGATGATGACAACATAAAGACTATACAAAGATAGAACTCCCCTCCCAGACCCCCCGGGCATTGTACTTGGAATAATGTGGTTTATATAGGGGCATACACAGTCATATATGAGCAACAGAGCAATGGTGATGTTGTGTATTGTACATGTAAAATGAAAGTAACTCCTTGCACACTTGATTTAGCCAGATGTACCTGGCAATGGTGATGTAGTGTATGTAAAATGAAAGTAACGTCATGCAGGCTTCATATAGCCTGATGGTTATGTAATGTGATGTACATGTAGAACAAAAGTATATCTCTAAAGAAACTTTATATAGACTGATGTGCCAATAGTAATGGTGATTTAGTGTAATGCTCATGGAAAATGAAAGTAAGTAATAACTCTTTGCCAACTATATGCAAGACACATTTAGCAGTGAAAATGTGTATATGTAAAATGAAAGTTACTCTTAAACTGCAGCCTGCATGCCCGACATATTTCACTGTCACTATGGAAAAAATTCCCAACAAATAAGGCTCAATGTTTTATGTACAGTTTTGACAACACAGAATGACTTTTCAGAATGATCATATTTTCAATATATTACAGTTTCTTGATACAGTTTCATTTATACATTCAAGAGTCTACAGTCACTAGATGTACAGTTATATAGCACTCTCAGTTCAATCTTTCATTCGTAAATAATCAGCTCATATCAACTCCAAATGATTTCCCGAATGTGTCTTGTTTTAATAATATGCATAATTAACCAAGGTTTTGGCTGCAGCAAGCAAAGAATGAGAAAATGAATTCTAATTTGTCCCCACTACATATCGTAAAACCTTCCATTATGTATTGTGATGGATGTTAATAATTGAATTCAAACATTTTGACTAGGTTTGAATTGGAAAAAAAAAAAAAAAAAAAAATCATATTGAAAACGATCATCACTCAAATGCTTCCATTCTTCGTTAACATGCTACACTCAATGTCAATAAATAGGATGAAATAACCACCAGCCCGGACACCTCCAAGTTTAAATGCGACCAAATACAACCCCTTCCTGTGGTAGTTAAACATAACCGTTCACTACTGCACTCCCCGAGGCGCACAAACCAAACAAAAGTGTCTCTCTATCCCGAGATTTCTAACAGAGTTGAGAAACAAAACTATTCCAACCTACTACAATATAAGGCCATAAGTGGTTTCAGCATTACAAACAATCAGTTTCCTCATTCAAATATAATTCTCAATAAAATTCAATCCACAGAAGACTAAAAAGCCGACATACTGATAGATACATGTAGCAATGAATTAACTCATTTACCCCTGAAATTTCAAAATGAACTCTTCTAACCTTTGAATTGGAAGAGTTCAAATGTGTCTTCAGGGGTGCATGAGTAAATCGCCACTTCTATATTTATCCGACAACACTTTAAGGTTTTCTCTAGAGATTCAACGACCACTACTGTACCTTTCATTAGCGAAGAACTAGCAGATTATATATAACTGGTATATAGTGATTCAAACACCATTTAAACTGATCAGTGTTGTGATGATGGGGAAGAATGAAACAAATGAAAAAAATAGTTTTTTTGTGGACAGTTTATTTTCAATCTAAAGCCTTACTGGATATAAACAATATTCTGAGGCACCATTTTACTATTCATTACCTATTTTTTGAAATCTGAAAGCTCTTTTTTTAATTAAACAAATTCTTGTATAAAGAACTCAAATGTTGCTAGCACAAAACAATGGTTGAATAGTCCAGTTAAATTCTTGATATAAAACATTGAAAAAAATATTTTAGTATCAAGATTTTAACATGTTGATGTATGAATTTTTAATAAAAAGAATTTATTTTCTGAGAACAAGAAATTTTAATCAATATTAAATAAGTGCCTCATATGACTTTGACAACCTTTCTCCGAGAGAACAACTGTAACAATATCATTGGAAATCTCACCCTCCGTGATTTAGAGCTTGAGTATTAACGAGGACAAAACTAATCGACATTCAACACAAATCCTTTTATCCGAACATGTTCTTTGTCATCAGCAGGCGAGTTTCATATAGCTACAATATTCATACAAAATTTAAAGTTTCATCAAACACGATGACTATTACTACCACTACTAAAACTACAGTAAACAATTACTCGAAACATAATCCTGACAATTGGACACCTGTTCATGAAACAGTTCTCGTACTTAAAAAACTCAGATTCTGCGCTCAAACCCAAATCCTTATTCTTGTAATACAATACCCAAATTTCTAAATGACTTGGATAATGTTGGAAAAACTCCAAACCAGGTACTGTTTGCAATGCAAGACTTGACTGTTTGGGAGTGTCGTATGATATTAGCTAGAAAGTTGGGTTTGAGCACAGAATTCAGGATTGAGCATGAGAACGTATGTATCCATGAATGCAGGTCCTGGCCAGGTATCCATAGTTACTGTTTGAATACTCTTGGGCAAAATACTCTAAAATAACAATTATCAAATTCTGACAGCTTCCGCCAGGAAAATATATTTATACTTGATTAAGGTGATTGGTTAATTACTAATAAATAATCAATATTCTAATTAGCACTTGAATCAAAGAAGAAATAACTATTTAGTCAAGTCTGCCTCAGGATTCTGGTAAACGCAGGTTTAGCTCCTGGCATGCCAGACAATTAGACACATTGTAAAGGAATGTCCCTATATTATATGTAGCAGGGAAAGACATGGAATTAATTTGTGATTTTGAAATCACAAGAATTTTACCAATGACCTTCACCTATCTGGCTTGAACATAGGTGTGACCTTGACCTAAGACAAGAGTTCTGCACTGATAATAGATTATTTCCCCAATTAACGCTCATTTGAGTGACTTTTAGTGACAAGATATAAATACAATATGCTGTAACTAAGGTTATTTTTTCAGGCAAATTTTAACATATATTTATACAAAAAAACCTCTTTCAATCACGTTAAGTGACCCATACAAATAAAAAAAAAGAATCCACAAAATTGCATTGAAATAATTCAAACAAACTGACACACATATAAAACCTTTTTCTTTTTCACCGTATTCAATGTTTAAAGCCAGGAACATCAACAGAAGCTAATATATTTCTTTGTTTCATTTTCATTAAAATGCAGTTGAAACAATAGAAATATATCATGATATGACCTTAGGCCTTGTGAAATCACTATGGGTTACTTTACTGGTACAACACCAGAAATATAACATCTAGACCACTTGGTCACGAGATCTACTTCTCTCCGTTCACATCTGTCCATAAAGTAAATCTACATGTAGTCTTCTGTGGCGGAGATGCTCATCATGATATTTGACGACGACTTCTAATGTCAGACTTATCATTCAACGTATCGTCCACGATGTCACAAGGTCCCTGGACGATAAGTCACACTGGTCTTCATGCTTCTTCAATGAATAGTTAAAGGTTTGATTACATGAATTAAAACAAAAGCTGCACTCTCTGCCATGTGTCGACTAGCCCAGTTTCCTTGGCAACCCAGCACAGTTACCATGACGACTGTCCTTTACTAACTGTAGCACCAATGACTGTTTAAGACTTGGTAAACGAAGACCACACCCCTAACGTCATCACAATAGTCGGAATCCACGCCGGTAGCATCATCACATCAATCGAAATCCACGCATGTATCACATCAATAGCAATCCACGCATTTTATCATCATCGTAACAATCGCAATTAACATCTGTATCATTGTCACATCCACAATCCACACGTATGTCAATCAACCTATCAAACCCGATCTACACCTGTATTAACATTATATAAAATGCAACGTCGTGCAGCTCCCCTAGAGCCTCACTGATTGCGTTCTAAATATAGAACTTACGTTGGTAAACCTCTCACCCCTAAGCTGTGGCAATAGACTGTACACTGACTTGGGTTACACCACTGTTGTCATTGGGGGGGGTGACAGGGTCCTGGTGAGGTAAATGTTGCACAGACAAACAGACAGATCACATGATCGATATCGTCAGCCCAACACAGTAAGGTACGCGCACATGGAGTCCGGGGTTTGAGGTTACGTATAGAATGCAATGACAGTCTGCACCACATAGGAAGCGTCTCTGTTGGTCTTGATAAGCGCACCCAATCAGCATGTGTGGTCAGGTAGCACGGTAATGTTAAACAATATGATGTAAGGCCTAATTGTTACATATATAAACGTGGTGATGACCTGGTGATGCGCATATATCCTGGTGACGACAGCAGCTGACACAGAATTCCGATCCCCTCACATGACCTCACAGACACACCTTAGGACTAGTCCCAATCCCCTAAGTAAGTATTACCAGCCAACTTTTGCATATACATGCATACCAAGCACATCATTCATTCAAATTGTAGAACTATGATTAAGAACATTAAACACCAATTATAAATCTCTGTTGGAGAGAATTGGTCGGTCTTATGGAGGCACATATGGGGCTGGGTTTTTGTAGGCGGGCGTGACATGTGGGCGTGGCTGTTTGTTGCCACCCGAGGCAGGCACTGGGGGAGGTGGTTGGTAAAGTGGTGAATGAACGTCAGGCTCGTTCATTTCTAATTCCTCCCCCATATCATTGTCATTTTTATTGTCTGCCGATGACCTTGAACTTTCACTGGATGCTCTAGTGTATTCTGGGGGAGGCATTGGTGGTTTCTCGTCATCCATTATAAGAGGTTTCGTCGAATCATTCGGCTTTTCATCATATTCGTCTGGGAAAATCACAGGTGCACCTTTGTTTACGAATGTGTTTTTGTCCTCTAGAGACATCTTGCCCTTCCTCTTCTTCCTGTAAAGAATACAAGCGATGAGAAGAGCGATGAGTAAAATAGCTACTATCACTACTGCGGGTACAACCGTTGTGATCCAGACTTCGTCATCGTCACCCTGAGCAGCTTTGCCTGGGTTTACATCGGGTTCGGGGGTAGTTGTCTCAACCTTATAGGGTGGCTCAGCATCAGGGCTATCCGGTTTTTTGGATGGTTCTGGCTCGGGTGTTGGTTGCTTTTTGACTCCGAGGGTTGGGAAATTAGGATCATTCATACAAGCTCCCTTTGGAGCCAACTCCATTCCACTGAGTTTGTATGGGGCAAGCCTGTTCTTTGCAGTTTTTCTTACAGTTCCATCTTCTCTTAAAAATTTCCCAGCCATGTTTTGGATTTCTGTAACAGGACATGAATCTCTTGGCAGTGAAGAGTTTGTCCAGGCATATATAACTGATCCCCTTGCGACACGAAGAACTTCAATGTTGTCTGGGTTTCCGTCACCAGCTAATCTAGCAAGTTTCTTCATCAGCAACAGTCTGTCATTGAAGTCGAAAGTATCAAAGTCATTATCTAGGGTGAGAGCTATTTCATGACTAGGTTTTTCATAAGAGATACCATCTTGAGTAAGCACAACAACCGTGAACTCCTCAACAGCAGGCGATGTTCCCCTGGTGTTCATGGCTGTCAGCCTGTATTTCTCTGTTCCCTCGTTCAGGTTCATCGGCAGTCCCTGTATGACCCAGGCACCATCTTCTTTGTGTTTTAGTCCAACCCAGGAGTTGACCGGCAATATTTCATTGTCTCCCTTAAACAGATCTAACCTGAGGCTCCTGGTATTGCCGTCTTTACAATCAAAGAACAAATCGTCATGAATGGCGAATTCTGCAAACTGTCCTGCAGTGAAGTAAATTTGACCCATTCTGTTTTTCTTGAAGGGACTCCTGGGCTGGTCGTCGGGTGGACAGTAAGGAGGCGCCTCAGTGACGGGCCTAGGAATCTTTGTTGGGGCGTCAGTCATGGTGTATGTCTTCGTAGGCAAGATCTCGGTTGCCCTTGGTTCTGGTTCAGGCTCAGGATCAGGCTGTGCCGAGGGTGTAATAGCACCATCAGTCATGGCTTTCTTTGTGGTAGTGTCCAGCGTTGGTAGTTTGGTCATCATGTGACTATGATCATGTCCGTGGTCCTCCGGACTGGCCGATGGCATTACGGCCGTCTTAGTTGGCTTAATGTCTGCGGTCTTTGTTGGGGTAAACATCGGGGATTCCATGTTGGGAACGGACCGCATCAATGTATCTGTGTCCTTCACTGGTACTCTTTGGGAAGGAAGATCTGTGGGAGGGGCTTGAGAAAGACCAGGAGTAGCCGTCGCACGAATAGCTTGTCTGCGGCGTCGAAGTTTGGCTTGTTGCTCAGTGTTGGTGACATGCCAGCCAATGATTGACTGACCAAGAGCTTTAGACATACTACCGTCCTTGGCTCGAGGCTCGACATCCATGATGACAGGCATGTGATCCTTGTTGACCTCACCACATCCAACAAGCCAGGACAGTAACGCTCCTGATTTTGTGGGAGTTTTCACATCACCTGGTCCGGCAACGAGTGCGTTGTTGTCAATGAAAGGTTTGTTTCCCACAGGAAGTAGTTTCAACATGTCCAGGTTGAGCGGCAGAAATTTGGTCATACTTTCCATGAGTTGGATCCGTTCCAGAGCACTCAAATGGTCCAGATCTGTATCTAAAACAACAGTGACGGCTGTTTCATGGAGGTCGCGACGACATCTGACGGTGTTGGGTCGTCCTGAATCACTGGGTGGGGACTGCATGACAAATTCCGCAGGATTCTCCCCAGTCACCGATATTGAGAAAACATCTTTGGCTTGTGTGTTGTGGTGACCTCCAATGACAACCTCGAGATATTGCTGGCCAACGTCTGAAGGACTGGGTACACCCTTCAACTGTCGGGAGGACTCCTGGAAGTGGAGCCAAGCTGGCAGTGTGTCCTTTCCTGCTTCTGTCACCTGTAAATACATAAATAAAGGATGTGATAAGTATAAACAGAAGTCAATAGACATTAAGTCAACTCATTAATGATATATAATATCTTAATGTGACAATTTATGAACTTTTGTTTATTGATGGAGAAAACTCAAATCACATGCATAAATAATAAAACAGCATATATCCTCAACTCCAACACCATTTAAAGACATAACATGTAAGGTAGTATATATCCTCATTGCTAACACAAATCACAGGTACAGTGTTATACCTATAGACTGGACCTGGACCCTGTCTCTAGAATATTGAATTATTAAGAAAAAAAATGTAACTCTAATAATTTTGATCGCTTGGATGTCTGATTCAAAGTTCTAAACTAGGGGGGGATAAGCTAGTAGTGAAATGCAGTCTAGAAATTCTTCATAAAAACTTAGGGGCTGGTAGCCAGTCTATGTTATACCAGAAGTACGATGTGTAATTCAGCGTATCTATGTTTCAGGTTTATAGTTTGAACACAGAAATCACAGGTGTTATGTGCAAGGTAGCAAATATTCTTAAGAAAGATAACTCTAAAACAAATGGCAGGTATCATGTGTAAGGTAGCACATAACATTAACAAAAAAAAATCTGATTTTATGAAAAAGTGATAATGACCTCATTAAGATAATCAGTTCTAGAACATCTTTGTAATTTTATGTTTCTGACCTTCCTGTCAGAGAAATGGAGTCTACATCTGAGAAAAGTCTTGTTAAGATTTTGGTGTGGGAGTTGGTAGGGTATTCACACAAATGTCTGGAGAACTACTTTACATTATGTACGAGTCAAGATACAGAACAACACCCCTAATAAATCAGTTTCTTCAGAACTCCAGGCATAAATTGTCACTCTCTGTTTCTGTATAAACAAATGTTCCACAAAAAAACAGTAGAAAACCCATGAAAGTGTGCAAACGAAAGTTGTATGTCGAAGAAAAAGTCTATCCAACCCAATTTGTTATCCAACAGTTCATGTGCATAACAAATTATCATCACCGAAGGTAACAGGCATGGTGTCTGTTTGGTATTACCTCTGTACAACTTAATATGAATACCAATACATTACTGCGGGAAAAATTTAATCCAAATAAATTGCAAAAGCTGTTTATTTATTTATCCTGTTGGCTGTATCAGAGGGGATAGAGCCCCCCTGTGTGTCTGGTCGTGATGATACAGACAGTCGAAATGTGCACAAGCGTGATTACGATTAGGCCAGGTAATGGGTAAACAAACACCCCCTTGGAAACCGTAAATGCACTGTTAATGTTCCAACACACCCAATGTACCCCCCCCCCTCCCCCAACCTCCCATCCTCCAGTCTCAATCCCACCCTCCCAAATCCAGTACAAGCAAGCATAAAACAAATTTTCACACTGAACAAATTTGCCAAGGCTCTTCAGGAAATAGTGATCAGGCCAAACAACATCATAATGGAGTTTCTGGCTCTCAAAAAATTCGAAAAGAAAATCATTTATTTTGCCAAGTATTTTACAAATGTTATGTAAAAATTAGATTTCACTTCAACAGTGCTTGTCTAAAATCAGACAAAAATATTCGGTAGGCACTTAAAACTAGAGTAAGGGAAAAATCAGAAATACAAATTTGTGTGTATATTTGTTCAATAAAGTGAACATCCACATATATACAAATCTACCAGGAAGGGTCACAATATCATAATAATAATGATGTCAGCCTTAATAGGTCATGGCATTCATGGCTGATATGAATGTTAACTAAGCTTATTAGATATACAGTTTATAACATTGTATCCAGTCAGTAATGACATATTCAGTCAGTACTGGGCTATGTCTTGAGAGAAATAAAAGTTATCTCCCTTGACAGAAAATATTGGACAAGACAGAAAAAAAGTCATTATCTCCCTTGATTGATCTCCATCTTGAGGTAGAAAATGGAGGTCTTTGCCTGCCTGTAAATTCTATCATAAAGTACACAGGAACGTGAGAATTCAGACAGATGATGTCAGATCAGATTATCCGTCCCATTTGTCTAATTCCATAATTATCTCAAAGATGGAATGATTGTTCAGGCATAGCAGACATCTTGTTTCGTCTTACAGATAACATATGGTAATTCCTATAAAAATTCCCACAGATAGACAGATCCAGACTGGATGATGATAGAACTTAAGAAAAGTTGTATCCTGGCATTGTCTGTGTGTCATTGCTAGTTAGCAATGTTATAGACAAGATCAGCAAAATGGTCGCCGTGACCCACCAATAGGCCCGGGTCGGTGTGACTACCAGATCGTTTCTGTCAGTAATACTAAGTTAATTCTTCTGTTGTATGAAGCAGAATCCATGTGGCTATCATTATGTTCAGAGAGAAAAGCACAGCACAGCAACTTAAACAACAGATCTGTTTTATAATAGAATTTCCTTGACATTTCTCTTTGGAAGTAAAGTCTTTCAAAAGTGAGAAATTACATGAAATTAGATTAAAACTATCTCCGAATTCCCGTTGTAAGTAAACAGACAACTCTAACAGATTGAATACCTGGAAAGCGCATCTCAATCCGCAAAAACATGTATATCCAACAAAAAACATCACATTACAGTCATATTGGAATGATTATGATGTTGAAACAGCTCTCTTCTGATGAGGAACAGGCCTTGATTACCTTGAGAAACATCACAGGGATTGGTGGAGATTTTCATCAAACCTCATTACATAATACAGAGCAACAGGAATACGCCAACAAAAACAAAGCCCACAGGTGTTTCTTTATTCAGCTTCCGTGTACATCTGCCATCTAGAGCAAGTAACATCATGTCTGTATTACATTGCAAGCTTTACTAGAACAGGTACTGGCAGAGTACCAGGTAAATCAGATACCAGATCCTAGAAATGTCTGCATCAATATGCTCAAATACCAAATAAGCTCGGATCAAACGGCGGCTAATACGGACAAATCGGTGAACACCTGACTTCAGGAAATACCAGAACTTGCATTGATCAGCATCAGTATCTATGTTACAGAGAGTACTGAGTACTTCTGACAAAATACCTGTAGGATTAAAAACATCAGTCTGTACTACGCACAATAACCTTGGGACACCTGACTTAAATACCTGCAATAATTAACATGCTACCTTCGTCAGTAACACCTATCCCTACAGGTGTTCTATATCTCTCTTCTGTACAGAAAGGCTGTTGCGGCAGGCGCCTTTCTTGTTTACCTTTATCGGGAATATTTATGTTTGGCTGGTATAATCAGAACATGTAGTTTTAGGTAACTGCCCTATAAGACATATCATACATTCTCTCATACTTCTCATTGATGTTTATGAACGGGGATTAAGCTGAGAAAGTTTGTCAAACAAGATGAAGGTGTATACATTGTGTAGTGCCTGTTCCCCTAACGATGTTGCCCGTAGACTTGGCATACCTGCCCAGTACACCTGTAATCGGAGATCAAGCACTCTCCTTCAAGCACCTGTCCTAATTGAAGACATGCATATCACATGTACTAGATGCATGTGCATTGCAGATTTCGCTTTAGCACTTGGTTAACAGATCTGCACATGCACTAACTCTGGCTGTAGCTATTTGCAGTAAAGACAGATTTCAGCTGAGATTGCAATGTTTATGCTCTTTCGTTAAACAGTCTAATTTTAGACTTTCAAATGATTTTATTGAGAAAGGATGTCAGAGCTATCACAGATAACAATTTTACGATCTCGGTATCAACAAACAAAAAGTAACCCAACAATTTTATTTTTTCCTTGTCTAAGTATAAAATAGCTAGGTTGTGCTGCAATCACAAAATTCCAGCTAAAACAAATCAATCTTAAAGATATTTTTTACAAAATTTTCAGAAACAATAACTTGAAGCAAATCCTCAGAGCACTGCATGAATCTAACTTTATGTAAACTACATGCCAAGACTCATTTTGCAATGACGCAATATCCATATGAACCGACAGTACAAAAATATCTTTTCTATGAACATTTTCAAAGCTTTTGGCAAACGGATGATTATCAGAAATTGACAAGCAATGATTCATTCCACTTAAAGAATGTCTTTGAGAAGATTGTCTTGTTTTTGGTCCAAAACAGTCAAATATCTTTCATCATGCTCCTACGCTCTGAAATCATTGGAATGAGATAGAAGAGATTAAATACAATCCCCTTCACATTTGTACGCTGCATTCCTTTAAAACGATCTTACAAAAAACACATATTGTGGGGATTTCTCTGTTTGTGGCTAGGCTTACTCTGCTGGAGAGACACTTCTACACCATGGAAATGTTAAAATCCACTCTAATCTCAAAACCCATAAATATGTCGACCAGACCAGCAGGAGTCCTTATATAATCCTAAGACTTCAAGTCTAATTGAATCCTTCAAGCTTCAGGAAAAATATTTCTTCTTCAAAAACTGTACAATTATTATGTGAATACACTCCTGTAATCCTGTTACTACCTAAACTCTATTATGGACCGGTACATGCATACAACTATAAATGCATTACAATACAGTAAAGTCCACTTAGAAATCAAGGGATGACAGGCATCGCAAGGTACGTTTCAACAATTTTGAAAACAACTTGATGTCATTTAATTATTAATAGGTTACAAGTCTTAATCATGTGAAATTGTATTCCAAGACAATTGTCAGCAACAAATATTGGTTCTTCGATACATTGTTAAATAGTCGAGAGAAAATGTCAGAGAAATGTGATAAAAGATTCATCGACTTTAGAAATGGCAATATGATGGTGTGTTTACCGCAGACTTGTTTAGAATGTTGAAATTCCTCTCTGATTAGTTTATAAATATGTGATACCACTCAGAACAAGTGGAGGAAATTAGATTTCTTCAACTGCTGTGATATTTGAACAAGAGGCCAAGTATCATTATTGCTACCAGCAAATTAATGTTCCGGTTCTTCCCAACGCAAGCTTCCAGATCCAATTTGAAGTTCATTGTTGTTCGGTATCCTAGATTTCAATTTATCAAAATCTCTATCAAAATCATACATTTATCAAAATCTCTATCAAAATCATACAATGAAGTTGAAGAAATTTTCATCAGAAATTTGTCTGGGGTGGCTTATAATCTGGGCTTAAATAATGGACCCTTTTCCCAATATTAGAAAGAACTTTTATCAGAGAATCCCTTATTAAAAACAATGAAAAATATGTTTACAAATACTGTCCCTTACAATCATATAAACAATTAGCTAACTTATTTTTCCCTAAAGAACATATGTCGCTTTCTAACAAAATACCTCCCAACAGGTTTTTTTTATTTTGCTGTGAATTAACATGCAAAAACTTTTAATACCACAGAGTCAATCAATACTTTCCAACATGGCATATATGCCAAAGTATTTTCACAACTCAAGATGATTGAAGTCAAACATGCCCACATGGGCGGGTGAAGAATTATCGTGGATATAACCAGAAAAGTTCGTCTGACAAACAAATACAATTGAATAAAATTAAAATTGATGGCAACTGCAAATTTGTCAAATTGCAAGAGAATTTGAATCATTATGTTGCTTACAAATCCATTTGACCCGAATATAATCTCATTCCTCCAGCTTTTGCTGAGTCGTAATAACATTTACCCAAATTACACACTAATACATATTAAACACAATTTCAAAGCGTGTTTAAAACCCGATGCATTTTAAACAGCACAACCTGCATTTTTTTCCCCAGTTTTCCGACAGACCTACCACATACTGACTACTAATTCAATACACGCGACCAACTCGATCTATAGCCGAGTAACGGAAGCCAGGGTAATTGGAGGAGAGCGCATTCATTTGAAACAAGTTTACGCTTCTTCAAGAGGTACTCGAGATGCAGAACCCCGAATAATCTGAAGTCTGTGTACATATTGCATCGTTACCTACCAATGTGCATCAGCTTATCGAAGAATGTGTCTGCTAAACTAGGCTATGCTGCCTTTCTTACCAGCCCACTACGATACTGACTCCCCACCATATACTGAAGATTTTGTTTATTACCTACGTAGATTAGCTAGATTCATGTGTAATTTTATCGTCAGTTAGGACAGCATGCAATCATGTGCATATGCATGCAAGACGTCTCTCGCATGTTTTAGGAGTAAATCGACATGCAAGTCATCTCCGTCACTGACATAACACACAAACGTGATGTTGTAATCCAGTCTACATACTTTCTGAAATGAACTATCTCGTAAACTTGGCAGTTTTTTTTTTATCTATATATAGCACACCTGCCAAAAACATGTGATTGTTATATCGTAAAATATACAGGTATAATGCATGGTAGCAGGTTGAAAAATTCCGATAATTTTGAATTTCAAATATTTAATGGCTACAACTATAAATTTTGATTGGAAAGCATTGATTAATTTTCTCTGAAATCCAAGGGTATCTATTAATGGTTCCACTTGAAATATCCTCATTATTTCATGAAGATTTGATATAAATGAACATACATCGGAGAAGCACATCATATACAACCACAGTTGCTGTTACCAGTTTAAAGTTTTGGGTACGCGACAGCATCCTTTGTATAAACATCAATGCTTCATGTCTATATACAGGTGTCCTGATTTTCTATCCAGCATTCATATACCACGGCCGTTCGTCATATTTCAATTAACACCTTGTACTGATCTGACACATCAGAAATAACTAGCTCATTAACTCGTGTTTTTATGTATAAAGTCGGGCATTTGTAGGTTAGCTCAGGGCACGTGTACAGTAATTAGTGTTGATTAGGTAATTATCATCTACACAGAGTATGTTACCAAGGGCGAATTGGTATCTAAGGATAACAAGGCACTGAGCTTATAGTGCTAAAGAATCACTCGGAGGAGGGTAGGGGTCAGGTCTAGAGACACAATGTACAGACAGAAATGTACACATTAGGCTTTAACCCTTTCACCTCTATGTAACTTAAGTAAACTCTACCATGCATTGATCTGGTTGAGTCCATTACGGTCAACAGTGGTAAAAGAGCTTAGCAAGGTTGTATTTGAATCCAAAAAGTTCTAAGATTAGGTGGGTTGTTTTTTCATTTTACGTCCTATAACAGCTATGGTCATTTAAGGATGTGGCAGGTTGGGTGGTGTACGAAAACCATAGTACTAAGGGGGTAAATAACACCAATCTATTGCCAGTATGTACCTGGCAACTGCCCCACATAGACCTCGAATCCGCAAACCAGTTGGGATGGATAGTGATCGTAGACCATCAGACTGCTTTATAATAATTCAGCCACTATGGCCCCCTTCTTAGACCAGGAATGGTCACACAGTTTTTTTATTCATAGAAATTAGTATGAACAGAAGAAAAGAGATAAACAGAGGAGCGTAACATGAATTTTCGAGTGCCAGAGCACTTGAGGTCAGAGGGAGCACTATTGAGACCATCACAGCAGGACGACCATTACCAGTGAGAAATGTGTCGGAGAACCACCTGCTTCTGACAATATCGGACAAAAACACTGGAGAGATTCCCTATGTGTGTCCACAAAAGCCACCTGCTCCCTGGGGGAAACCTCTGTGTCATAATCTCACAACAATATGTGTCCCTCTGATCGGCTCTGATGTAACCATCCCTCATTCCATTACGTTTTCCGAACCCTTGGTGTGTTCCCTTCAGCCTTGGCAGTGATAATTGATTGTCATTGTTACCTACTAAAGTTTTATACTGTTTAGAAACAGAATATCTGCTTGTAAATCAATGATTGAAAACAAAGGATTCGGCCAAACAAAGCTGTTGTTATATTTCTGTTTTCAGCTCTCAAAAGTTAGGTGGGTACAGCATGGATGTAGTTAGGCATGACTTCGACTTTTTTATTTCCGCAAAAATATTTGTATAAGATTATATAGGAGAGCATTCCAGGGTATTAGCACTAAAAGCTAGTGTAGGTTGGGAAAGTGAAAACAGATTTTTTAGCCTGAGGGACATAGATTATAATACAAAGTCAAACACACAGGGTGCAAGTTAAAATACAGATATTTTTTGTATCAACAAAAACGTTTTCTATATTATAACTCACTGCATAAATAGTTGTAGATGTTTTGAGTAGGGACTTGGACTATAGACATGACTATTGATTTCAAAATTGCATTAGGATTGTTCGTGCTGAGACAGGCTTATGTTAGGGGTTTGGGCTCTGTGCCACAAACCAGGGTAGCTAGAATAGCCACAACTGCTGTATATATTAATATGGCCACTATGTAATACCAGTTCAACTGGTGTTAACTTGACCACTGAGCAGTTGGATCACACTATTTTTACTTAAAAGTAACAGTGTCTCTATATCAACAGATTTATATGTACAAGTTGAATATGGAATTAAAAAAAAAAATTGACAAAAAAAACTCATTATTGGGGTATATTGGTGATCTGCTGAGCTTCAAATGTAGAAATATCACCATATTACCTCTTTTTGGCACTGTTAACAGACCCCAGGCCCTGAGGGGGCTAAACAATTTGAACAAAATTGAAAGATCTTATCCTATGGATGATGAGTGACAAGTTGAATCAAATTTCAAACATGCACTTTTACAGAAATTGAAATTTAAAAAAAGTTGACTTGACAGATCTATGACAGACTTCTAAATGCAAACTACATGTATATTATAATTACATGTTCCATTTGAAGCGTTTTTTTAATAAAACAATTTGAATTTGAATTTCTGTGTGAATTTGCTAACTATCCAGGATATTAAAAGTGTATTGGGGGGCGACGTACATGTCGGAGAGAAGGGATGTCCATGTCGTAGAGCAGGGACATATATGTTGTACACATCAGAGAATAAACTCCATTATGTTGTCACTCCTCATTACACAGTAATTCGAGAGTTTTAAGCTATTGAGCAGATATATCATATATATATTTATGTTGCTATATAAATGTCAACAATAATTTTCCAGTCAGATAACTTTGATCAACTCTGGTGAATACGTGTACAACCTGACCACCCATAGTGATAGACTGTGGTGTTTATCTCACACAGTTTGACCATAGGCAAATTGATACCATCGAAAGTTGATATTAGGCCGAAATAAAAGTGGTGTGCTTGTCGTTCCGCTCAGATGTTATGAGACTAGAGGAGAACATTACTTATTTAAAAGCTTCAACCTAGGTTATAATTATACAGTTAGTGTTTCAGACCTATTTGTGAATTTTTCTGAAATTAGAAACCTAATTAGGGGAGCCACTAAATTCTAAAAGCAGATTTAAATGAAATGGAAAGTATAGAAACATCTTTTTTTCTTTGGCCTTTTGAAGATAGGCGGCCAGATTTTGTAGGCATTTAGCGATCCATAGACCAGAAAATGGAGCGCAGGATAATGTTACTGTGAAATCAGGCTTGGCTGAACATCAAGGGAATTTACCTCATGCTTGCTCAAGTTCTAGCCCCTTGCCACAGGGGGTTTGAAAACATACTGTATAGAATACATACCAAAATACATACGGTACAGAATACGATGGTTAATGAACTAGACTCTAGATAAATAACACACGTACATGCTTTGATATCTGAAATAGACCTACAGTATTTCCCCAGTTGTTCAAAAAGATGATGCTCTGGGATGAAATTAAAGAATAGAATATATTAATTTGTGCATGTAGATTTTACAAACTGAAGCAAGGCACCGATAGCTCAGGTAATATGGGCTATTTTAGCACTGGGTATATGGGACATTGAAATCTATAAATACCTGTCTTAAACGGAGGTGTCCTACTTTTAGTTTACTTGAGCAATATTTCCCTACTTAATTCTTCAAATATCTTTTATTTGTACAGCAAGCACTGGACAAGTTCAATTATGTTGGTCACTCTGTTACGCATTTACTCTAGAGAGGTCACCTTCATATACGGTGCCAACATCTCCTAGTGACAAAAACACTCTCAAATCAACACCTAAATAATGCTCTTTTCTAGTTTGCTGTTTGCAACTACAGCTAAGTTGCCCCACGGGCCAAGTTTTATCTTACCAACTGACATCACCAGTAATTTACAACAGTGAATGTTATCGTAGTTTACTTTTACCAGGGTAGTCATCAAATACATTCTGAACAAACTTCTAAATGACCGTGAAGGTGAACCGGCCAGAACAGAACATTTCAGCGACGGGTCGAATCACTTGGGGCACAAAATCATAATAAAACGTTGACTGTAAAAGAGCCATTATGTGATAAACGTGACAAAGCCCTTTCCCTCCTCTTGTGTCAGGAGCTGGCAAGGGAGCCCCTGATTGGACGTAATTACCTGAGAATTTGGCTTTCAAGGGTGATAAATCAACATTATAAGCACATGACACAAAAGGATGACAGGGGCTGTTTAGTATAAGCATGGGCTAATAATAATAAATTCATGCTTTAAGGCAAATGCTATGTTTAAATTTTCTCTCTCCGTTGTTTAGTAAAAGTGGTTCTTATTTCCAGCAGGAGGGGTGAATATCTGCTCCCCGGTGATATAAACTTGTCTACAAATGTATGAATATATTTTACTTTGCAAAATGAAACTTATCTATTTTATACATATTATGAATGGATCTTCTTCATACAGAGGTCATCAAGGACATTTGTTAAAGTTGTGTTAATTCTATACCATTAAAACAATGAAATTACCTATTGGGCTTGATATAGATCAGCTTAACAAGTCATTAATATAACAGAGTTTCTGACTGTTATTTTTGAGAAATATGTGAAAATTGACATTTTCGTAATTCTTATCAATACACAATCAATTTTAATCCCTTAATATACAAATTTCAATATTTTTCGGAAATACACGAGAAGGAAGATTTCTGTTAATTTATCGTTAATTATAAGTTGACCTAGCTAGCTTTTAATGACAATTAAGGCTGTGGAGTTGGTCCACATATAAAAAGTATGGATGGGAAACCACACTAAATCATTCAATAATTGAGAACAAGATTTATTACGTAAAACGGGCCGAGACTCGAACCTTGACACTGGTAATAAGGGTTTTATAAATGAGCTGTATCAATGTCCATTGTGAGAGGCTAGATGAGACTGTTAAACTTGAGATAGTATCTTTTTGTCCTGTGTCATAATCTGTTTAGTCATCGTCCTATTCGAGTGTTTAAATGTCTTCAATGATATACGATTGTTTCATAAAGACTTTATCGGTGACATTGTGAACCTTCCTCTGGTGTGCTTGTCTGATGTCCATCAGATAAATGTCGAAATCACCTCTTTTTAAATACCAATCGCAGTAGATAAGATTTAGACTAAAACCCTGTATTAGTGGTGGCAATTCTGCAACAAATTTGACCTAATCTCCGGATTTAGAATGAAGTAGATCAAAAAGATTGTTTAATGAATGTGAACATTATATGGATATATATATCTTCAGTACAAATTATAAGTATTGTGATGAAAAGGATACAAGTTTTGTTTCAAAAGCTCCTGGGAAGAGTTCTGAAGAAATTTCAACAGTCTAATATTATATAACATCATGTTCATGTGTTAACTCATGTTTTGTGCTCAAACGAAAATTGAAATTCGACGAGTTCTAGAATAACATGTACACGTTGGTCTTCGCTGAGCTACTAACAAGATCAGCAATACAAAAACACTTTGACAAATAGAAAATGAAAGTAGGCAAAGAATTGTGGTCTGAGCGCAAGTGATTTGAGGATATAGTTTTACTGATATATTTGTTTGTTTCAGTTCCTTCCCCTTGCCTGTATCCCTAGATCTGTATGCTGTACACACCCCTTTCTTTCCCCATCAGTTCCGCGCTATCTCAAGGAGACAAACATGAACATATCGCAGTCTCCCAAAATACACACACATACACTACACGCATGCATCTTGCACACATGGGAGGCCGTCCTTAAATGACCTTAGCTGTTAATAGGACGTTAAACAAAATCAAACAAACAAACAAATCCCCAGGGTTGACTGCTGTTTGTAGGCCCCAGAACCATCATATGAACCTATAGCAAGCACTTTCTCCAGATTTTAAAGCACCTAATTGGGTAACATATCCCAACTTGGTTCGTTGTTATTATCCAGGCGATTACACTCTGTTAGCTGTAACTTGCTTTCTACAGATAACGCCACACTGGAACTCTGTCGAGCTAATGATTAAAACTTTTATAACGATGTTACGTAACTACATTACAAAATTCAGAGCTTCATTTTTTTACCCTATATATCCCTCAGCTGTCCTTTTAAACCAGACATTCTGATAATCTAGATAGTCTCAACATCTACTTTTTTCATCAGTTGTTAACATTACTTTAATTACACATCTACCCTAATCAAACGAGATACTTTAGATAATTATCTGTTCCTCTCCCCTGGTAAGTGATCATGTGTTGATGTTCACACATTCTACCGATAGTTAAGACATTTAAAGCTTGATACTTATTTAATTACATAACCAATAAATATACTGTATTTTAATGGCTTAAGTTCCACCAGATGTTAAAAGAACTTGATGGAAATCTTAATTGAATTGATTAAATCGAAGTAAAAGTCCAACGATGGTTAATTCTTTGGCAATATCTGCAGCGAAATCGAAATCGCACCTATTACGCTGTGGCGCGCTGTGGGCAACACATTTTTGACTGCCTGGGTGCCGAGCCAGCAGTGTTGTAACCCTGTGGAGTGTGGTAACAATGCCAGCTGTATATAAGATAAGAAACTCCAGCAAACTAATGAGCCAGCCTTGATAAGCTGGGGTCTAGCTGATAAAAACCGGCTAACACCTGATTACAAGCCTATACAATACACAAGTGTAAATTTTATTACCCAACAGAAAACTATGAAAATGTCGTTTTTTAACAAGCTAAGTACCTTTAAACCTAAATTTTAGAATGAATTAAGAGGCTAATTATTTAATTTAGTCGATATTGGAGACAGTGTGACCTACAAGTACCTACACTATTAGCCATGTAATATAAGCTATAGCTAGGAGACCTTCACCCTGTCTAAACATAACCCTGTATATTTCAACCAATAACCTTCACCCTGTTTTTAATCAATTCGGAACCCTGTGTTAACCAACCTGGTCTTAACCAATCTGTGTTTAATCTTGAAACCTGAATTATTTGGCAGCCCAGGGGTTCGTGTTTAAGTTCTAACTCGATATTGCTAGGATCTGGATGCTGGATGAACATTCAAAGTACATCACTGTACGTAACAGAGGAGTCCTCAAAACTCCAACTGCGGCAATAGAAGAAAAAACGAAGTCCTAGAAAATTCAGACAATCAACTCAAAATATTCCCTTTATTTAAAGCAGTTCTGAACAGGAAAAGTTTTATTTTTATCTAGAAGCCTACTATGACTAGATGACTTTAAATTACAAAAGTTTTAAGACCAAAGGACAAGTTGAATTAATTGGATCACTATATATAAATAAAACGTGGAGATCTAGACTAAGTATCTAACAAGGGAAAACATTAAATTGTAATAGACCAGGAAAGGTGTAATTTACACCACATGATAATGGTTCTAATACGATATCTGTTCAATAATCCAAAGTGTTTATGATAGGAAAGTAGGAGTATTTCAAGTTTCACTTCCTGCAGTGGCAAGGATTGGTATAGAACATTTAACAGTAGCTAGCTCTGTGGTGGCCCAGAATCAGGATACATGATCAGCTATTTATTCATGTCTGGGCAGAGCTCAGTGTCCTGTTGGATCATAAAACCCTCATGCTGGCGGCACCGGGTATACCAAGCAAATACCTTTTTCTTTTATTTTCATGAAAAATATTTCACCTACATTGAACTGGTAGCTCTGCCGATAAAAATATAATGTGATACACGTGGAGTCCCTTATGTAGAGTTTACTGCTACACAACCTGCCTGGCTATGTGTAGGATGCAGATGACTTTTACTACCACGCATCATTACCTTCTCCTGAACCATGTTTACAAGCTGTTTGACTATAATTAGGCAAATAAGTACCGACATGTGTGTTAAACAGCATTCTTTATGTGTGACAGTGTAATGTTTTACCTATACTGAATAAATGGGGAACATTAAGGTTGAGAGTTCCAGTGCCCTATGTAATATTATCTCCAATGAAGGAGAGTTTCATATTTTTTTCACTTAGAGTCACTTGCCTTTACTATAGCAAAGAGTTAAATGATTATTTTTCTTTTTTTATGAAAACACCTCTGCCAGGGGGATTCAAACTTGATACCTTTAGATAATTGAGCATGGAGCTTAATTAGGCCAAAAAATAGATTTATTAGCCATGGCAAAGTTCACAGCCACTCATTAAAATGTACTTTCTTCCTGTCCTGGGAGTCTGACCCTACTCTTGACATAGCTATTGTAACGTGTGGAAATGCATTGTAAAGTTTGAAATAAAGCATAATATCGATTCAAGAAAATACAATGAAATTATTTGCCTACCAACCTTATCTATTTTTTCAGTCATGTTTTTTTTTGGCCTTATACTCACTCGCTGTGTGGGCATACTATTTGTTATGTCAAATTTTTTCTGCAACATGGTACTCAGATAATTTCAAAATGTTTTAACTCCGTATAGAGGATGCAAACAGAATTGATTTTGTAAATGGTGGAAATAAAATAATTTAATATGGGCATGGCATTTGAGGGCCTGTATACAGTAGAAAATTGGTGGAACTCTATCTTACACAGCCTAGTGTACCAAGTTCTCCACCTGTTTGTTTAATGTATACCAAACCTAGTGAGTATCTATATATATATACAGCCTAGTTTATCTATGATTTACATATGCTTTACATATCCCAAAGACAGGTCGCTCAGCTAGACAAAATACTGGAGCCTTAGATCTAAAGGGAACCCATTGTTTTACGAGATACTAGCGTATTTCTCTTTGATAACGCCGACCCCCAAATGACAAATCAAATAATGCATTACTACTTCAGGAGACACAAATCTACAACAATATATCTTGTATCTTTTTATTTTAATACAACAGAAAGGCCGTTCATTTATCCCAGACTTTAAATATGACCGATTGTTCCTGCCCTTTGTAATTGATGTGAAAGACATAGGAATCAGGTTATGTTGTGTCTGTATAGTGTGTCCCTGAACTCATTTAGGACAAAAAATATCAGCTGTGAATGACAGCTGACCTACAAAATGACAGATGACCTAAAACATTGTCAGCTATTTACAATTTTAGAAAATCCATCAATGAATGAACAGATATATTAAATCAAAACCAAAATTAGATTTATATTGTCCAGTACATTTAGAAAGAAAAAAAAAAAAAATCTAAAAAAGGACTGCAGTGAACAGGGAAAGTTTCTAGAGAAATGTAAAACTATAAACAGTCACATCGACAAACACCTTTCACGACCCTGTTTAGTGTCACAGAAAATGAATGACAGTTACCCGCCCTTTGGTCACCGATAACATGTATGAAAGGGCACTGCAGACTCAATTCACAGCCATAGAAATACAGAAACCCGAAACCCTTTCACTGCACAACTCGAGATAACTTATCTACAAGCAACCGTTGAAAATAAAACTGAAATACACTGTGGCACAAAAATTAATAAATTTATAAATAAATTTTGAATTAATTAATATGATCATCAATGATTACACATCTTGTAGGTCTTATATGTGTTACTTTGAAGTGAGGAAGCTTAAAATCCTTATGCAGCAGAACACCAATTAAGTGCTCTTGACATAGCTGAAGAGATAGAAATTGATTCAAGTATTTCCAATGTAGAGGCTTGTATTCGGAGTCAATGACATGACCAGTTATTCATTAGGGTGTCGGCAAAACAACAAACACACTCCGAGACTATAGGTGATCAGACTAGCAGCAGCCTGTAGACCTTTGGAGAGTTCTTTATTAACAGAACCAGACACCCTTGGGATATTGAAAAGCTATCTGAATACTTCCTGGACCAAAGGTTGACCTCAATAAAGAAGGGAATTTATTCCAGAGCGATTCTCCCCGTGACCCAGACTCCCAATAAACCTGCTTTTATCACCCATTCAGACGAATTTCATAGAACTTAACGCTGAAATTCTCGCCAGATCAGGATATATGACATGTCAAAATATCATTAAAAGAATTCAGATATATAGTTTGCTCATCATATCGTCTCTTAAAACTTTAAACTTAATGGCCATAAAGCTTAATTAACATCACACAAATGGATTTATCGTGTAATTGAATTTTTTGTTTCTTCAGAAAGATATTTCACAACATTAAACCTGAAAATTAAGTTATGATATTAACAAATGCACTAAAAACCACAAAGAATTGAAAAGAAATAAAATACATTAACTCACCTTGTAAGAAATGATGTCTCCCTTGAATGCATCAGAAGGAATCGCATAATTGAACATTTTCCCGATAATTGCTGAGCTATCTGCTATACCCCAGTTCAGAGCCACAGGGACTTTTCGCGATCCTTCATCCAAGGAATTGAGGAGGCTATCGACGTCCACTTTCATGTTTTGTCCAGAGCACATACCAAGTATGGCCAGTATCACAAATACAAATAATTCCATTTTGATTGATACACTTAGTGTCCTTGTAATATTTCCTCTCTGCTTTGAAATTTTCTGCTGGCAACCGCACGACTCGCCAGCTACATCCATTGCTGAGAGCCAACACTGGTTAATATAGGAAATATTTCCCTTTGATAATAATTTTTTGCTTCTATTATTATTCATAAAAATATGAGATCCACCTTATGACCTTCGGGATGAAACATTCGATAGAATCCCACCACTTCCTGAAGTATCAGAACCTCGGTGAACAGAAGTGTTCCTGTGTCGTAAGGCGCTTGAAGGTCGGAACAGTCTTCCAGGAGAAATCTCAAAGCTCCTCCCTCATGTTAATCCACCTGTAAAATACAAGGTAAGCGGATTATAGACATGTACACCTACGTTGATGTTGTTTACCTCCCGCCATTATAGCCGCTGGAATGTCCACTGATCAGCTTATACCTCTGGCCTAATGTGCCATTGTGACAAATTAAACACATTACTTAACCCAGGATAGAAACATGCCCTATCATTGCCACTGTGATAAATCCTGTTATTAGCCCTTTCCCCAATCCTCTGATATCCCTCTTATACCTATCATTTAATTCTCCTTTCCTTTTCATTATAATTAGCACCTGTATTGTCATCGCGGACAAAATAAAATGACATGATAGAATATCTCCGAAAAAATGTTCCTGAAGAGATAAATGTCACATTAGAAAAAGTCAATTCTTATTAGCTGTATAACCGTGGCGGAGATTATGATCTAATAATGTTTACAATAGATACATATGTTTGTCTGCCCAACTCCACAGTGCTCTATAATACCTGTCCTTATGCTAGAACCAGTTCCCACAGGCTAGACTCCATAACTCAATGGCAAATCTTTGATAACGCAAACAGGAATATTGCATGTAGACTTGCATGACCTATGGCTGACGCAGGGTAATAATCAACGGGAGAAAATTATCACAGAAATAATCGGTTTGACCTGTGATAAAAGTCAGACATGTTTTCCTCATACACCAGCACCGACTCACACTGAGTCACCACAAACTGAGATTTTAAGTTCAACCCGACATTTGAGGTTCAACCTGACAACCTGACATTTACTTGTGTTGACAAGTTGAGACTAACCTCAGCCCCTTTCTGACCACAAGCCAACATAATCGTCCATGTGCTAGAAAAAAAAGCCCATCGGTATATCATCCCTGGTGTCACAACACCCAGTAGAAATGATGACTGACCTTACCAGTCCTAATGTTACCACAGTACTCGGGGCCAGCTGTACTGTTGGTGTGGGGGTCCTTAGGGGCAGTGCTGGTCTACGAGTGGCTGTTGTCACCTCAACGCCATTGATACCATACACTTTTGCCTCCAGCACTACTACACACTACAAACACACCGGCACCAGATGTTCGCTAGAGGAACACAGACTAGCTACATTGGTCCCACCAGTCAAAAAAGGAAATACCATATAGTCATGGTTACCACAGCAATGCAATATGGGAAACACAAAACACTACATCATATATACAAATTCCTGTTGGTGTAGAGAGTGTGAACAGGGTTGGCTGTCTGTATCATAGCCAGCCAGAGACAGAAACAGGACAGGGAGCTGGAGGAGCGACACAGAAGTAAGGGCGGGTAAACGAGGGAGGGGGCTGGGCCACCGAGACAGAAGTAAGGGCGGGTTAGGGCACTGAGACAAACCAGGGAGGGGGCTGGGGCCTTGAGACGGAAGTAAGGGAGGGTTAGGGCACCAAGACAGAAGTAAGGGATGGTTAGGGAATGGGCAGGGAGCTGGGGCACCAAGACAGAAGTAAGGGAGGGTTAGGGCATGGGCCGGGAGCTGGGGCACCGAGACAGAAGTAAGGGAGGATAAGAGCATGGACAGGGAGCTGGGGTACGGAGACAGAAGTAAGGGAGGATAAGGCATGGACAGGGAGCTGGGGCACGGGGACAGAAGTAAGGGAGGATATGGCATTGACAGGGAGCTGGGGCACCGAGACAGAAGTAAGGGAGGGTAAGAGCATGGACAGGGAGCTGGGGCACGGAGACAGAAGTAAGGGAGGATATGGCATGGACAGGGAGCTGGGGCACCGAGACAGAAGTAAGGGAGGGTCAGGGCATGGGCAGGGAGCTCGGGCACTGAGACAGAAGTAAGGAAGGGTTAGGGCATGGGCAGGGAGCTTGGGCACCGAGACAGAAAGGAGGGGATAAAACAAGGGTCAAGGGAGCTAGAAGCATGCACTGAAACAGAATCAAGGGAAGGACACAGAAACATGGGGAGGGGGAACACATGGGCTACTATTAACACCAGAAACACGATATAAAATTACTTCCTTACAACAAATTCCTTCTCCCTACTATCATAAATCCGGACACTGCCTGCTTTAACCTTCTGCAAAGTTCAAGTCACCTGCTATGAACAGGAAATTGTATTTTGAAATTTACATATTTTTAATGCTCTACTGTCAACTGCTTTGACTATTCATAAAACAGCTATATTGAATGGACAAATTCCCGGGCCTTGGTCAGCTTCCCAGTACACCCTCTACACCATTACATTGTACACACTGTGATAACTCTGTCCCATCTCTCTGTCCACTGAAGCTGTGCTGGGAGAAAGTGAAGAGAGGACTGAAAACCCTGCAAGCAGTGTGAGTCTAGATCTTACCGCCATCATAGGGTTTATTCGCAATCTGATATGATTAGAAAACCAACGCCTATCTCAGTCACCCGCATTCTTTTCCTATTTCTATTGGTGCCCTACCTCCCTGGTGATGATGATACAGAAACTCAAGTCTTGCGAAATAAATGAAAGTTCTTCGTGAATGACTAATATTTGAAGATGTTTTCAAATTGATTGTTATCAGAATGTCTTGAGATTTGTGTACAAGGTGTGAGATTAGATTGGAGAAGTGACACGCTGACGAGATGTGCCTCCGGGCTGCCACGGTAACACTTCCTGGTCACATGACTGCTAAGACTCCTTGTAAATCTATCATAGTCTCCCTTTTAACTGTTTTCAGCCCAAGGTGCAACCATAAAGCATGGTAAACAGTTTTATAACATCTTATCATTCCTTCCTTCATTCTCCAGTTTCTTTTATTCATTTCAAATCTGTGCAATACTGATTTTCATAAAAAGCAAAACTGAAAGTTTTCTTACGAAATTCTCCACTTACTTTTAATTGATTTCAGATCTGCCCACAAAACTGATTAATTTATGCAATGTTTAACTTCCTTCAAATCTGTGTGGTATTGATTTTCAAAACAAAACTAAGGAATTTACGCAAAGATTTCAAACAGTCAATATAAAAAGTCTGCGACAGATCTTGATCATTATAATTAATTATACCCTAACTGTGAACAACCTTATATATTGCACTCAACATGTACGAACATTAGTTATGAAAGCATTTCAACTACCGCCATCAGACATCGCCAAACTGTCTGGATTTAATACAACACCCACGTTTCGTTTGACATTTCCAACAGTTAGGACAAAAGCTCGGTAATTATCCTAAAACTGCTTCATTACATAATATAACAAACTACACTGAATTTACATTACAGCTAACACCGCCACGCCTAGTTCATCGTACATAAAACCAAGACGCATGGCAATCTGTTTGTACATGTCATATACTCCAAATCTGGTGATGTGTCCTCTAACATCTAAGTATTGTGGACTAGCAGTGTATTTGATAAGTCTGACAGCCTTGAGAAGCTGTAATGGGCAGCTTTTGAGGATTACTCCGCCAGCAGTGCTGATGAACCAGTGATTCTTAGACATCTTTAAAAATATCGCATCTCCTTAGAAAATTCTACAGCGCATGTTCTAATTATTTCACCTTTTGGTTTTTATGAGTGATGCAACCATCGAGACGTTTGACAGAGCCCAAAATCCACATAAATCTTGCGAAAATTAGTTACTTATCAAATGAAACGTGATCCAGCTCAATAGTTTTTTTACGACTCGGAATAAAATCTGTTCTGACAATGTAGCTATATAGGTATCATATGCGTCATGACTACAAAATCGACTTTTACATAAACTGTATTATACATTTTTTCACAAACTCCCACTGTTGGAGCCGGTTGGCTGTGGGCTAGGTCAGTATAAATATTTGTCAGAACTGACAGTGAACGCTCCAGACTACAAATACTCTTCTCTGATACCATCAGGGAGGAACGCACTTCTTTCGTTAAACCATGACACCACCTCCATCATAATTAAAGCATTGTGCATCAAACAAAATGAACGTTAACAATCCCAAATAGTTTGGAGAATCTGTTTTCCTCTTTATCGTTCGACACTAAATATACCACGAAAAAGGTCATCATTGTCTTCTTGATTACATTTTTGAAAAAATAATTTGATAAGATTCATTATTTTGGTAAGTTTTGTTTTGTTTTTTAACTTACAGTAAAGTGTACATACCAAAGCTATGTTGTCTATCTGATGATGCATAGACGAAGCATATTAATAACCAGAGACCTATTAGCTATTATATACAGGAGTAGGATGAGAGTTCCTACCCAAATGAATTGCTGGACACAGGCTGGCCTCAGAAAGTATAGCAACTAAAACTAGAACTGGGCGACTTAAATCGGGTAGAATTGATATGTTATTGGCTCAAAAATATTTACTGGTCAAGCATGAGAATTAACAAAATTTCACAGCTTTGATCCTTAAATGCTGATCTTTTAGGTGTGTTCTATCTCTTTCTGTATTTTAACAACGCGGCCAACAGAACAACGCAGCCAACAGAACAATGCATATTGTTCCACTAGACTGAAGTTTTCACTTGCCCAAATGAACGTTTTTTGGAGGCTGGCGTCTGTATTTGCCAACAAAATGAAGTGTAAATATACATGCTGCTGTTCATGAAAAAGCTAATTTATATCTGTAAAGATGACATCTTTTCCCACAACAATGGCTTCAATGTACAAATATTGACCTGCTGACAATACGTTTTGCTAATCTGCCTATCAGTGTTTGGATCAGGCTAACTATTGATTGAATGTTTTCGCCACCTTGACTTTTTCACCCACAGATTCCACACAAGTGCCGCTTCCTATTGATCCCCGGAGATCTGATAGATCTGTGGTCACCACAATGGTCATCCTCTGTACCTTGTCTAGGCCACATATGGCTTATTGATAAAAGATGACCACTCAGGAGGCCATAACAAGTGGTCATCAGCCATGACAAGTGGTCAGTAATTGACAGTGGACAAATGGTCAGGACAAAGATGCATATCTGCACATCAAATATTAATATGATTCACATAAATATCGCGGTGATAACTCACCAAAAACACACGCCAAAACCGATCCCGCTCAAACAAAGAACAGATGGGACGAGGGTCGATGATTCAGAGACGAAGATATTGGTCATACCTTCATGTCAATGTTATCATTGTATAAATACCGAGATTTATGTATGAACGAAGATATGACCAATTACTCACCTGAAGTACAAACTGATAAAATTGATAAGGTCTTCAAAGAATGGACAGATGGGACGGAGGGGTCAACCGTTTCAAAGTCCATTCTTGTTAATGAGCAAATGACAGTCTTAATTTGTACAAGATTAATGAAACCTCAAAATCTCATTAACAATGTAAATTACTAGGAAAGAGAAAGTGTTGGGAAAGTGTTGGGGAAGCCCGAGTGGAGCCAGAGGACCTCATCACAGCAACTGGACTGATCACAGTGTAAATATCCTCTTTATTATCAGGACATGTACAGTTCGATATTAAATATCATGTTTGTCCATTCATACCATCCTATGTGGTGTTTCACCTTAGAATTGAATATCACCGACAACCCAGTCTCATTAATACCATTTCATGTGTGTTATGGGGACAAAGAATGATTTGTATGCAACTTATACCGGGCCATGCAGGAACTAATTGCTGATTTGACGGATGGTCTGTCAGGGGAGATAAGTAGGCTGACTGATAGCTACACGTAATACTGGATAGAGGTGTGTGGTATCACACACTTTATTGTTTATTAATACTGATCACTGCATCACACAATACTGCAGTCTAATTATCACATTGACATATTAACCACGCAAATAATATCTGATTGGCCGATAAACACACTTCTGTTACGGCTATGACATCAATCCTAACTAGGGTAAAAATGTGAAATGATATAGTCTCTAGTAAGTTCCCAAATACAGCACAAAGGGGAATCCCGTTTTCCAATGCCATAGCTGGAAATCCCAAACTTACGTCAGCGAAGTCTTGATTGAATCATCGTCAAATTAACATATGTTCATACAACTAATAACGTAATTATCATCGTAATTGCTGTCAATACAATGATTAATCAGCTAATAACCTCCGCCCCAGACTAGAATAACAACCTTCCTGGGTTGATGAAGCATCATATGGACCTTGAACCTTGATTATATAATATCTCTACTACTCAAACAAGGTATGATATCTCTACTACTCAAACAAGGTATGATATCTCTACTACTCAAACAAGGTATGATATCTCTACTATTCAAACAAGGTATGATATCTCTACTACACAAGCAAGGTATGATATCTCTACTACTCAAACAAGGTATGATATCTCTACTATTCAAACAAGGCATGAAATCTCTACTACTCAATCAAGGTATGATATCTATACTACTCAAACAAGTTATGATATCTCTACTTTTCAAACAAGGTATGGTATCTTTACTACTCAAACAAGGAATCCTATTTCTCCTACTCAAACAAGGTGTGATATCTCTACGACTCAAACAAGGTATAATATCTCTACTACTCGAACAAGGTATGATATTTCTCCTACTCAAACAAGGTATGATATCTCTACTACTCAAACAAGGTATGGTATCTCTACTACTCAAACAAGGTGTGGTATCTCTACTACTCAAACAAGGTATGATATCTCTACTACTCAAACAAGGAATGATATCTCTACTACTCAAACAAGGTATGATATCTCTACTACACAAACAAGGTATGATATCTCTACAACTCAAACAAGGTATGATATCTCTACTTTTCAAACAAATTCAAACAAGGTATGATATCTCCAATACACAACCAAAGTATGATATCTCTACTATTCAAACAAGGTATGATATCTCTACTATTCAAACAAGGTATGGTATCTCTACTATTCAAACAAGGTATGATATCTTTACTACTCAAACAAGGAATTACCAGTAGACAAATGACAACATTAAAGGAAACATAATTAACAACAAATACCTGTGATCTTGAAGCATATTATATCAATCCTCTATAAAGACATGTTTTTATTTATAACTAGAACTTTTCGTTGAAATCATACTTATACAACCCGAAACTCTCAGGACAAACTTTTGGTTGAAATTATCGGTGCAGTATCTTCAAAAATTCCCAAAAAGTATTGATTATATAATATGCCATATTTTTCAAACAAGATCTCAGTAAATTATGGTGAAGGGATGGACAATAAGACCGGTGAAGGGATGGACAATAATAAGACCAGTGAAGGGATGGACAATAAGACCGGTGAAGGGATGGACAATAAGACCAGGAAAGGGAGTTGGGGTGTTTTAAGGGATAAAACACTTATTAGGTTGGCTACGGTATGTGTTTTACTATAAATGTAAAATACACCCTTCAGAGTCAATATGGGTATTAAAATTAATTGGTAGACAATAATATATATGTTTGTATATTTCTTATTCCTTGTAATATACCAGACCTGACAATGATCAAGTGTTCCGGACAAACACAGGTAACACCCTATCAAAATTATAATCAACATGAAATCTGGGTATAAATCAAGTCTATAATACCGTACTGAAAACTATGTTATCTGAATCCAGACCGACGGAAATTGCCTGCACAATGAGATAGACTCATACAGGTATTGAGTAAAGCGTTATCATACACCGTAACACATAAACAGCTATTATACGCTCTGTTATAGAGCAGTTGTTGCGATCGTTAATTAAATTTCAGACAATCACATAGGCGGCACGCCCCGTTTGATTGCATTAATTTAGTAATACAAGATGAAATGAGATAGCGTGCTAACATGCTGTAATATTTTAGTTTTTTTTTTATTTCTTGCTCTAGATCATTCCGTCAAAAACATTATTCACATGGTATATTGAACATTATTCCAGACAGTGTGTCACTATAATATTATAATGATATTGAGATTGGATAAGAAAAACTTAATAAGCAGTCTTGTGTCATGTAAAGTAAATTTTAGTTTTTTTATAACATTCAACTTTTCTGAAGTTAAAAATAAATGTAAACAAACCTGTATCAAGGTCAACACATCAAACAAGTCCATGTACACAACAGTAATTCCACATGTTTTAGAATATCTCTGTACTTGAATTTTTTATAAACATCCGGAAGAGAATTTGAACAGATCACAACAGAATATCTCAGTGTGTATGTGGTTGTCACTCACAGGCATGTGCTTCTGTCTGAAACTTCTGGACATAAAAAAGAATTTGTATATATATATATATACACGATTGCTTCAACTCAAAAGAACTACTCACAGGCAGAGAAAAAACGTGAATCATTTCCTTTTATCAATTACCTCAACTACATCAATTACCTGTACGAGACTTAAAACACCCCCAGAGAACAATTACCTGTAATTTATCGCCATTAATCCCTGTCCGACAGGTGAAATAGACAGGTGAGCTAAGGTGGCACATGGGATGCGTGAGTAATGTTTATCTGGCACACAGGTGAGACACATTGTACAACCTGACAGGTATATATCTAGGTATTATAACGGGGTGACACTATATGGTCGAGTACAGTTTTTGTAGGCGTGCTAATACATTGTGATAATTAATTGCGATAGACACGGATGATTTATTTGATCATTTATACACCAATACCATATTAAGTCAGGGTTTTGTAGACGTCAATGTATTTAATTATATCCTGATTATTGTGATAGACGGAGGTAATTATAAACCTTTATCAGTTGTGTACACTAGTCAATAAAGGCCGCCTATACCTATACACCAATCACTGTGTGATTGTTACTGCTAATACATTTCTATCGACAGATTATTATCCCATATTGCACTTTCCTTATTCAGCTATCAATGTTCCAGTTTTTAAGGGTATGTATAATTCTAATAGGTGTTTTGATAGCAAATTATTCTAGGTGTAACAGGAAGTAATTGCTCATGTTGTTTGTTTTTCCGATGATGAGAGATGATGAGAAAAGGAAACTTATGAATGTACAAAATAGGCTAGCACTATACTGTGAGCGAAAGCTTTAATGGGTAACCATGACAAAAATTTAGTAAATCCCTGTATTATATGTAAATATCAATCCTGATTAGAACCAGTCTACACTTCTATATATATGCTGGGTCCTATTTTAGGTGATGCCCTTCCAAATGATGTGAGATTTCTTTTAAACACAAATTTACACACACAATTCACCATATCAAGCGATTTCTCAAAGTCTTATCAATTCGAATATGTTTCCTATTCGTACATTTATGTTTTATGCTTTTTTTGATAAAAGGAACTTATTGAAATCTGATGTAATTTATTTTATTTTTTCCAGCGCAGTGATAACCTTATACATATGTCAACGATCAACAGGGACTACCAGCTAAAAAACACGACTATCAGCTAAAAACACCATGTGATATACGTTCACATGTAGAATTTACTGTTTTCATTTTAAAGATACAGCCCACTCAAAAGTGGATGAAACATCATAAATTCTACCTTACTTATGTACAAATAAAACTGATGTCCCTGATTAAAATTTGGTAAGTATCATCTTATATACTTATAAAGTCTAAGTTTTTTATTTTGAGAAATAATTTAATTACTATTAAACCTCGACTTGGATTAGAGACACTTTCAATAACTGTTTCAGCTCTCAGACTGGCATACAAATTCTAATCTCCCATCATTTATGTGCAATTTACTGAAGGCGGAGCGGAGTACGTAGCTCCAGGAGATTTATTTTCTTAAGATGTTGGCATTTCACGAATTAATGAAATTACATGATCTAGGAGGTACCAGTATGTTACATAATATAAACAGGAGAAGTGGTGAGACAGGAACGTAACAACTTTAGGAAATCTGTCCATATGGAATGATATGCAATTGGAGATGAGAGTAAAGATGTAAAACTTTGGATGAGGGTTGACCATTTCAGCCAATTCTGACTACTGTGACACAAGTGTAGCCAATTTGTACTTTTGTGATACCATTGTTGCTAATTTTGACTATTGTGATACCATTGTTGCCAATTTTGACTACTGTAACACAAGTGTAGCTAATTTTGATTATTGTGACCAAGTGTAGCTAATTTTGACTATTGTGACATAAGTGTAGCCAATTTGTACTATTGTGATACCATTAACACTAATTTCGACAACTGTTACAATTGTAGCTAATTTAGACTATTTTGATACCATTGTAGCCAATTTTAATACCATATATTGTAGTTAATTTTAACAATTGTGATACCATATATTGTAGTTAATTTTAACAATTGTGATTCCAATTTAGCAAATTTTGACAATTATGATACTATTGTAGCCAATTTTGAGAATTGGTATATCACTGCAGCCAATTTTGGCAATTGTGATCCCATTGTAGCCATTTTTGAACAAATTGTGATATCACTGTAGCCAATTTTGACAATTGTGATACCATTGTAGCCAATTTTGTCAATTGGAATACCATTGTAGCCAATTTAGACTTTTGTGATGCCATTCGTTTTACTGCTGTTGTGTGAACCATTACAGTACTAATGTGTACCACTTTATAATAATATACACTTTATTAAATATGAGGGACTACAGTGATAAGAGGTAGTGCAGACATTAGATTACAATATACGTACATTACAGAGCAATGACCCAAGACTCCTACAGAAAGTAGCCCAGAGAGTCTGGGGAACAGCAGACAGAATTATGAGGATATAGCTTTACAGATTTGTTGGCCTGGACAAGTGGCTCCCCTCATCCATCAAAGCTGCTGGACAGACATACTCTAAACATCCCACCTATCTTTGCTTCCCCATCTCTTTCCCTCCAACAAACAAATATGCCACAAACTCGCCAACTCCTCCAAGAAGTTTACATCTTCACACCAATAAATTACAAAGCTGTCCAACTAGTACCCCAAACATCCTCCCCCTCATAGATCCCTCACATCTCCTATACCCCCTCCCCACACTGGCCAATTACGCAAAACATCCCCCTCCCAAATATCCCTCCCCCACACTTTAACCAATTACAAGAACATGTGTATATTCCCAGGATAACATCACTCCCACTAAATTAGCCTGATTTATAGAGGATATACCCCCACTAGACAGTATCGGACTGACCATCAACATATGCTCCCTGTTATAGCAACACGCTCCATCCACACCTCTTTGACCACTGACCACTTAAATCATTTAGACCTGTGATAGATTTATGGTTGGGCCCTAAATCTTTAGCCAAGTCTTGAAATAACAGACTTGAGTAGTTCACATATTTCCTGTAATGACCTGGAGATTGTTAACAGGTTTATATCCAAAGCAACACAAACATACACCACCAACACCTGCTGAAGTGAAATAACAACCCTCTGGATAGGTAAAAACATGTCCAAGGGTTGGACTTGTATATAATGATCACCAATGAACAGTCTAGGATTGAAGCTTATGAGTGCTTGTTTCTGAAGAAAATAATATCATTTTTATTAATTTAAGTGGACCCCAGACTGACAAAATTTAGGATTTAAATCATCTGAGTTCTTAGATCACAGCAACTAGACATAAAACAATATCTCAAGATTTCAACATTTTAAACACACATTCAAGTCACAATTATAGGTAATATATAACATGAGATCAACAAATATACTACATATAGAACACAGCAAACCGAGTACAAGTGATTATACAGCAACTATATAAACTTGTATATATTCCTAGAACCCTGTCCCTACTCTTTTGTGTCTGTCCTGCAAGTTTCCATGCCAATTGTTAAGTCAGATATCAGCCCCATGAAACCTTTATATACAGAAAGATTATGCCTACCCTATTTTTCACACAGAACCATATGGAGATAGACCTGATCAAGACTAGAGGACTTATCCTGGAGACAACTCTCAAAGCAGACTGGATTGGCGCCAGACAAGCCGGGAGGATTGAGTCAGTGCTATTTCTGACATAAATGTTACGATGTTAGGTTACATATATATTTTGGTTTGGCCTAACCTGCCTATAAAGCCCCATAAAACAAGAGGCCCAGGGGCATTAATAGCTCACCTGGTATTTTATTTTTCAATTTAAAACCTGCTGAGTACCATTCAGGTTTATCAAAGGAGTACAAGTAACAAAGTTGCATCTTCCATTTATAAATATTCAATTCCCTTTGCCCAAAGATTCTCTAAAACAAGTTTGGTTAGGTTAAAATCCCTTCAACGGTACAGAAGGAGAAGGATCTTTAATGTTTTCCTCTATTTCCCCTAATGGGCCCCACTAATCTGCCCCAAAGAAGGGGAATCCACACACCTCAGTTTAAACAAAATTGATTCTTTTCTCCCTAAGCATGCTTCAGACTGCATTTGGTTTAAATCCCTTCACTTGTATAGTAGGAGAAAAAAAATCCTCTATTTCCCCTATTGGGCCCCGCTCCTATGCCGCCAGAAGGCCCACACCCTCCGTTTATACAAACTTGAGTCTCCTTTGTCCAAAGATGCTCTAGGACAAATTTGGTCAAAATCCTTCAATTGGTTGAGGAGAAGATTTTTAAAGATTTACCTATTTTCCCCTATTTGGCCCCGTCCCTCTGCCCCCAGGGGGACCATACCCTCCGTTCATACAAAACTGAGAACCCTTTGGCCAATGATGCTCCAGACCAAATTTGGTCAAAATCCCTTCATCGGTACAAAAGGAGAAGGATATTTGANAGAAGAACATTTTTAAAGATTTACCTTTTTTCCCCTTATTTAGCCCCGCCCCTCTGCCCCGAGGGGGGGCTATACCGTCCGTTTATACAAAACTGAGAACCCTTTGGCCAATGATGCTCCTGACCAAGCTTCAGACTGCATTTGGTTTAAATCCCTTCACTTGTATAGTAGGAGAGAAAAAATCCTCTACTTCCCCTATTTGGCCCCGCCCCTCTGCCCCCAAAGAGGCCACACCCTCCGTTTATACAAACTTGAGTCTCCTTTGTCCAAAGATGCTCTAGGACAAATTTGGTCAAAATTCTTCTATTGGTTGAGAAGAAGAAGATTTTTAAAGATTTACCTATTTTCCCCCTATTTGGCCCCGCCCCTCTGCCCCCAGGGGGGTTATACCCTCCGTTTATACAAAACTGAGAACCCTTTGGCCAATGATGTTCCTGACCAAATTTGGTCAAAATCCTCTGAGCCATTCAGGACAAGTAGCATTTTAAAGGAAAAAGTTGCCGGACGCCGGACGCTGCACCATGGGATAAGCTCACCTGGCCCGAAGGGCCAGGTGAGCTAAAAAACCATTTGTCTGCCCCCCCTCCCCCCTCAAAAGCCTGTTATTCTATGTAGACCGAGTGTATCCAGCAAATACAACAACAATATACACTGATAAATAAAATGGCTTATCATGTGTTACAGAGAAAGAAAACTAGATTTTCAATCCCTGTCCCTTCCCACATAATTCAAAATACAGTTTAACAACATGCAACAATGAAATTTACCTGACCATGCAGTGCAGACCAATCCTCATTACCCTGATCCTACTAAATACACGAACCGAAAAACAGTGAACTCGCGGATACCATTACTATACACCCGTACACCTACGTGGTGTTTAGAAATTAGGCCAGACAGGCAGAGGAAACCACAGAGCTGGACATTTTCCAGTATATTACCTGTTGACGAATATAGCATACCTGTACACACTAAGGACTTACGACTTATCTGATACTTGAACAACTTTATCTCAAGTTAGACGCCAATCTACCAAAGTTACTCGGAAAGTGAACAGAAAAATGCTATCTATAAATCATCATGTGGAGCACGGTCAACAGAGGTCTTACATGGGCTTCCCCTTTAAATCGTCATCCAAACACATATATCACATACAGGTAGGGTCCATTTGGTACAAAAGGGGGAGAGAGGGGTGTAAATGAGCTCAATTACACATCAGATCTTTATGATTTAAATTGACCTTTCTTATGTACGTGATCAGAAATCAAGGATGAAGACATTAGTCACAGTGATTTCACACAAACACACCTGCCCGCTTTGTTAGACATAATTTATCCATATATTACCTGTTACGATCATGTATTAATGACATTCAGCCAGAACCCGGGTTAAAGGTTTGTATGTTTCTATATCCCCCGATCGGTACCCGTCACTAGAGGATGGGTATTTGGTGGAACTTGTTTTATTTAGCTCTGACATAACGTGTCTGTATACAACTAGTACCTGGCATGGCAATACAAGAGAAATATATCCAAATACATGCCTCATTAAGTTCTAAAATGAAAGATAAATAATCCTTTGTCAGGTTCCATTTGAAAATCAGTCAGTCATGTTAATTTTGTCTCGGCCACAATAAGTACAGGCAAAGCGAAAGTACACAAACATATTGTACACTCCCCTCTCTGTCGCCATTAAAACTTACCACTACATCAAATTCTACCTGAATCGGTAGATCGGAAACAAATTACAGAATTCCCAATCAAATTAAATTGACGGGAATGAGATTAAATTGTTTTCCGTATTGATCTCCAAACATTAAGCCCACAAAACTGTCAACTGATCGTACCTGATGAGGATGTATCTTTGTTTTACTAGGTCAGTGGGGGACATAAGCGGGCCTTTTTTTGTAATTGATTCTTTACTGCTGACACTAATACTAAGATAAATGTCCATACATCATCATTAGGTGTCAGAGCAGACAGGCTGTGCTGTTTTCTCGCTATAGTCTACTGTATACATATATCTTCATAACGTAGATTTTAGTCCCTGACTAAGTCCTGTGACAGGCTATACAGATATTCCTAAAACATGTCCCCACTTGGAGTCCTTTCACAAAGCCAGGATAACAATGAAACTACTGTTTCCCAAATTAAATGCAATATTGTATGATTCACTTTTGGTGTTGGGGATGGCAGGGAGGGGCTAAGTAAATATATCGTAATCAAAAATACATAAAAAACATTAACAACTCGTTTCTATACAGAATTCCTGAAAGTGAGGTAAGTAAAAACAGAATTTAAGAGAAAAAATTTCTTCAAAACCATTATTGTATAAAAGAAATCTTTTAATCTTCCACTCAAAACAGGTTTTCTGAGAAATGATTATTCAAATGCTACAGAAGTACATCCTTTCCAAGACTTGTCGCAAAATGTCAACAGCAACAGTATTGTTGAAAAGAATATAAAAGAAACAGAAATTTTTCAGAAGCTGATTTGTAAAATAGGCACAATATCTTTTGAAAACAGGTAGATAGTGTCTCCCCCCCCCCCCCCCCCCCTTCCCTGTGTAACTATATGTAGCTCTATACATCGTTGTTTAGAGGTTGACTGTACTTTTCGATGGTCAGAACTTTGTACCTTGTGTTCAATAGGACTACTTGTAATGGGTGGTGTAGATAATACACAGTAACCAATTTGTACAGTTAATCCACAAACAAGCCGAACAGTAACATCCCTAGGGCTGACTATTGTCCCCACGCTCACAGATAACACTATCTCAGGTGATCTGGTAGGGATAATCTCGTCCCTGGGATGTTCTCTTACCTTAGACACTGTGCCAGTGGTTCTAATCACCTCCCACCTGATGTACTGTAACATCTATACCAAACACTACTCATAACCGGTAATGTGAAAATACATGTATACATGTCAGTCAAATGTTCCAGTACAAATACCCTCTGTCTGTTTACCTGTCTCATTTCAGTTCTAATAGTTATATATGACCAAAGGAGAAGAGTAGTACAGATCCAGCTTACTGCCTACTACCATGCTGTTTATCAAATTTGTTAAAACTGTTATAATAAAATGTCTATATGGCAAGAATGAATGATCTAGACTTTGTATAACACACCATAGTGAGTATTTGTAAAAAGTGACTATGTAGAAGATTCTATCGCTATGGTTACACTGACCTAATTCTATCACTACAGTTACACTGACCTAATTCTATCACTACAGTTACACTGACCTACTTCTCTAAGTAACGTTACACTGACATAGTTCTATCATCTATCACTAAGATTACACTGAATCAGTCACTAAGGTTACACTGAATCTATCACTAAGGTTACACTGAATCTGTCACTAAGGTTACACTGAATCAGTCACTAAAGTTACACTGAATCAGTCACTAAGGTTACACTGAATCAGTCACTAAGATTACACTGAATCAGTCACTAAGGTGACACTGAATCAGTTACTAAGATTACACTGAATCAGTCACTAAGGTTACACTGAATCAGTCACTAAGGTGACACTGAATCAGTCACTAAGGTTACACTGAATCAGTCACTTAGGTAACACTGAATCTGTCACTAAGACTGAATCAGTCACTATGATTACACTGAATCAGTCACTAAGGTGACACTGAATCAGTCACTAAGGTTACACTGAATCAGTCACTAAGATTACACTGAATCAGTCACTAAGGTAACACTGAATCTGTCACTAAGACTGAATCTGTCAGTGTTCCGATTGTCAGCCTGACCAGCTTGAAACCTTGTCTCGGGTGTCTTGACATAATAATGCAAGGGCATGAACTATCATACAAGTAAGTTTGTTTCCTATCGTAGAAACACTGTACCGACATTGAATAGCTGACATGCCGTGTGTTTTGTGCTACCAACTAAGGATTTAGCGTGTCGTCTCAGGGACGTTAGTGTGCGACCAACTGAGTTAGGAACAGAGTTAGCAACCTTGAATATACTATGTTTGTATTGACAGATGAGGCTAGAACCTGTGATGACTCAAAACGATGGTAATTTTATGAGATATTTATGTAAAAACAGCAAGGTATTTAAATCTTATCTGTTTTTTATAGGAAAAATAATCAATGTTAAGTCTATTATGGACAAAATGGCTCCCTGCCGCAATAACTACCACTCTTCATGTCATTGTTTTTTCATGGCACCTGAGCAATGATTTTGCCATGCCCATTAGGCCAGCCAGCCAGCCCTGCTGTATAGATACATTGTGGCCTGGGTGTAGCTGGCTTAGGTCACTGTAACAGTTGTAACTCACGTAAACTACCGCGTCTGTCATTAGGGTGCACCACTCCCAACAGATAACATACTGAAGTATCATTAGCCCCGTCATCAACGACCAAAACCCATCCACTCACACCCAGTCATCAAAGACTGTAACCCATCCATACCCATCTCGGAGATTATAGAAATGTCAATGGTACAAAACACACTGTTTTATCAGTTACTGTCCAAGTTCTACAGCGTTGACGTCACATGCAACACTTAAACATCATTGACTTACGATCACAAATGAGCAAAGTTCATGGTATAATTATCCCTCGTCACAATACAAAATAGAGTTGTTATAATGTATTTCATGTGATCAAATATTTATCCGTAACGTAAAACAAACAATATTGGTAAAACATAAATGATTGTATACCCGAATATTTTTCGCCGCAATTTTTGCCGTTTTGCTTTCCATATAAAGAGGGAAATTTTTTCCCCCAACAGCAATTATAAATCCACAACATTTTTTTATCAGAATGAAAGGCAAAGTTTCCCTACAGTTATATCCTCATGAATAAAAATGTATGCACGCGAAATACTCATATCAGCATCTGGAAAAGCTGATTTTCTGGACAATTTGAGTTGCCTAACAAGCCTGCGATTTATATATTCCTGTATCATGATTTCTGACATGTTCCAAACTCCTCCCTACACCCGGTGATAACAGCAGCTCATTCATCGCTTACAGGAACAATACAACACCTTGTTTCTTTTCACAATCCACATCAAAGCCCCTCTGTCTATTGTTGCCATAGAGACCGGCTTATCTTCATTACGGAAACATGTCTTTTTTCAGCCGGTAACCAGAGGAATTAGACACCAGAACAAAAGAAAGGTTACTTGTCTGTGGCTGGCAATGTGAACACACATTTACAACATAAAACAGGAAGTTATGTCACTTCAAACATTACAAATGCATTTTAGAATTTGTATTTATTTCTTCTTGGAAGCCTTGATGAGGCAGGGGAAAGGTTTTATCTGTAGAACAGATGCTATATACGGCAACCACAGTGAACGTCTCCCACAGTCAGTGGAATAAGAAAATCCGTTTAAAAAAAAAAAAAATCAATTATCAATTCAATACAGTTTATTGATTAGGAAACCTATTGTTGATGTCGGAACAATTTCTACATCTTTTGGATTAATTGACAAGTAAGAGCAGCTCGGGAAGTATTAACATATCGTAGGGAAGTATTAACATATATCGTAGGGAAGTATTAACATATATCGTAGGGAAGAATTAACATATAACGTAGGGAAACAGTCTCAATGCAAACTTCTACATTTTTTAATTTTCAGAAAAAACTCCTGATATTACAAAATAATAAATTTTAACTCGCAGGAAATCCAAGAAAGCGCTCTAACCGTAACAAAAATCAAGCACTCAATGATGTAGACTGGACCCATGCAGTTTCTAGAAAATTTAAGTATTTGTTATAATTTTGATCACTTGGATGTCTGATTTTTTAAGTTCTCAAATTAGGGGGAGATACACTAGTAGTAAAACTCTGACGGGGAAATTCTTTATAAATAGAGGATGTGACGGAAGGACAGTTTGACCGATCTAGTTAGCTAGACAGATCTATCTAACAGATACAGAGCTATATATAGACTGTTTTAATCCAGTCCGTCCACCCCACACTCACTCTGACTGGGTTTGCTACATTTTACATACAAGCTTTCAGGCCCAACATTAAGTATGATCAAAAGGCCATCATGGATGGGGTAATGTCCTTGCTCTTGAGTGCCATTTCAACGGCTACCTGAGTAACGAGAAAGCCATTCAGGTGTGTGATACCAGACTAACTAGGTGATAAGATCTCGTCAATAAGGGCTGTGTGTTCAATCTTCTCCCTATAGCTCTTATCATTCCGTCTCAATCAGGTGATGCAACACCACAATAACAATAGACTAGGTGATCGATGGGTGGTCCCCCAAACAGGGCAGTAAATAACCACTCATTCCGATGGGACTTCATTTTTAACACCATTGTTTTAAAAGAATAGTTTATTAGTTAATGTAAATGGTTTGTTTGTTATTTTATACCTAAAACACAGAAATCTAACATCCAGGTAAACGTGAACAGCTGATACTACATTGGTGTTTCCCTTAGCTTAGAACTATAATATTTATACAATTATTTTTAACGGGCTGAAAAAAGTTGTTGAGACTGGCCAAACTGAGGCATGTGCCTCCCAAAGACGGCTGACAAAAGTTGTCAAGACTGACCAAACTGAGGCCTGTGCCTATTAAAGACGGCTGAAAAAAAGTTATCCAGACTGACCAAACTGAGGCCTGTGCATCCCAAATATGGCTGACAAAAGTTGAGACTGGCCAAACTGAAGCCTGTGCCTATCAAAGACGGCTGACAAAAGTTACCCAGACTGGCCAAACTGAGGCCTGTGCCTCCAAAATACGGCTGACAAAAGTTGTCAAAACTGACCAAACTGAGACCTGTGCCTCCCATAGACGGCTGACAAAAGTTGTAAAGACTGACCAAACTGAGGCCTGTGCCTCCCAAAGATGGATGACAAAAGTTGCTGAGACTGACCAAACTGAGGCTTGTGCCTACCAAATATGGCTGACAAAAGTTGCCCAGACTGACCAAATTGAGGCCTGTGCCTCCCAAAGATGGCTGACAAAAGTTGTCAAGACTGACCAAACTGAGGCCTGTGCCTCCCAAAGATGGCTGACAAAAGTTGTAAAGACTGGCCAAACTGAGGCCTGTGCCTCCCAAAGATGGCTGGCAAAAGTTGTTGAGACTGACCAAACTGAGGCCTGTGCCTATCAAAGATGGCTGACAAAAGTTGTAAAGACTGACCAAAGTGAGGCCTGTGCCTCCCAAAGATGGCTGACAAAAGTTGTAAAGACTGACTAAACTGAGGCCTGTGCCTCCCCAAGATGGCTGACAAAAGTTGTTGAGACTGACCAAACTGAGTCCTGTGCCTCCCAAAGATGTCTGACAAAAGTTGTAAAGACTGACCAAACTGAGGCCTGTGCCTACCAAAGATGTCTGACAAAAGTTGTTGAGACTGACCAAACTGAGTCCTGTGCCTCCCAAAGATGTCTGACAAAAGTTGTTGAGACTGACCAAACTGAGGCCTGTGCCTTCCAAAGATGGCTGACAAAAGTTGTAAAGACTGGCCAAACTGAGGCCTGTGCCTCCCAAAGATGGCTCACAAAAGTTGTTGAGACTGACCAAACTGAGGCCTGTGCCTATCAAAGATGGCTGACAAAAGTTGTAAAGACTGGCCAAACTGAGGCCTGTGCCTCCCAAAGATGGCTGGCAAAAGTTGTTGAGACTGACCAAACTGAGGCCTGTGCCTACCAAAGATGGCTGACAAAAGTTGTAAAGACTGGCCAAACTGAGGCCTGTGCCTCCCAAAGATGGCTCACAAAAGTTGTTGAGACTGACCAAACTGAGGCCTGGGCCGCCCAAAGATGGCTGGCAAGAGTTGTAAAGACTGACCAAACTGAGGCCTGTCCCTCCCAAATACGGCTGACAAAAGTTCTTGAGACTGACCAAACTGAGGCCTGTGCCTCCCAAAGATGGCTGACAAAAGTTGTTGAGACTGACCAAACTGAGTCCTGTGCCTCCCAAAGATGTCTGACAAAAGTTGTAAAGACTGACCAAACTGAGGCCTGTCCCTCCCGAATACGGCTGACAAAAGTTGTTGAGACTGACCAAACTGAGTCCTGTGCCTCCCAAAGATGTCTGACAAAAGTTGTTGAGACTGACCAAACTGAGTCCTGTGCCTCCCAAAGATGTCTGACAAAAGTTGTAAAGACTGACCAAACTGAGGCCTGTCCCTCCCAAAGATGGCTGACAAAAGTTGCCATTGACTATAATCAGACTTCACCAGTTCCTAACAGCGACAGTTTGCAAATGTTTTGGCAAATGTTAATGACAGGTTTAAAATGTGATTTGTCACTTGATATCTGTTCTGAATACATTGAAATCCATAAATGCTACAATATCATACATATTTTATATATATTATCATAATTACATTATTTCTGAATATTTGAATATTTCTGATAACATTTAATTACAGACCAATGTATTAATCATCATATGTACAGAATATGTACAGCGAAACCTGTAATCTACCTAGAGATCAGAATCATTTCAGATCATATCACCTGAGCCAACATTTGCGACAAACTTGCATTTGAGAAACCATGGATACTAGATAGAACTTCAGTCTAAAATGTCTGTTTTTGAATCTTAAGATTTTGGTCATACCTAGCATGGCTGCCATATTGGAGAAAACATTGAAAGTCAGGTTGGAACCTTATCCTAAAGTGTCTATTTTGAATCTACCTTTCAACCTGTAGCAGACCAGCAGGTGTTGTAATCAAATGCTTTGAAAAGACAAGCTTCACTATCAGCCTTAAAATATTCATTTTAAACTGGAGAAGATTTTGTCTAACCTGTTATTACAGTATGTTAACAGTCTATACTGTTTCGCGTTCTTTCTCGGGTATCTGGTAATTATGGGGTACAGAGGTAGAAGCTAGGTAACCATATATATATTACATAGAGGTATACACACATAGGGGCAGATGTTACATCTGACCACCAAGAAAAACAGACTCCCCCAGGAGAGTTAAGTGACAACCTGGTAAGTTGAACTCTTGAATACCCAAATCCACGATTCTGTCAACAATCTGTCATACAAAGGTTGACAAGGAACTAAAATAACTTTGATCAATAAACACCGAGGAGATCCAAATTAAAAAGGCTTCAAATTTCTTTTTGGCCATGAACAGATAGAAATGCACTAAAATTAAAGGGTCACGTTAAGTGTTAAGTCCCTAACCTCCTAAATCTGATCCAAGTTTCTTTTTTTTCACTATCTATCCCTCAGATATTGATGATGAAGCTGAAGACTGACAGAACACTAGACATATCTCTGATGGCTACTTACCTGTACAGCCTTCTCTGTTCACTGTGTTAACTCCAGGAAATCCTCAGAATCTAGCACAGGAAATCTGCTGCCTGAAAAAAACAGATTCTTAGTTTAGCCAAAGTCAACAAAAATAACTAAATTCTCAAATTTCATAACCTGCAGCAACCAATGAAAGGCTAAGTGAGCTGAAACTGTAGCACTTTTAGCGTGAACCTCACTATAAAACCTTGACATGATCAGCCCCTTATTTACATACAGCAAGACCTTGATACAGTGTCCTTCATTTCAAATACTGTTAAACTTAAATTTGATGCCTTCCGTTTCTACAGTAATTAAAACCTCAATACAATGCCTCCAATTCACTGCCACCTTGCTTACAGCCAATGAATTTCAAGTTCTCCATTTATTTTTGAATAATTCCTTTATAATTTCCCTTCATAACACACTAAACCTCTTTATAATGTCAAAATATTGCGGAACAATTTTGGCAGTATAACAAGGTTTAAAAGTATTTTGGACCCTGGCTAATATATTTCTTCATATGTATAGCATGGAAATAGTCTGCATATTTGACAAGAAGGACTGTACTCAGAGAACAAGTAATGAGGTTTCCCTGTAACGGCTACAGTCATGGAGTATTTGTGTTACAGCCGAACCCTGCACCTCACAAACTCAGCTGACAAAAACAACATATAGACTCGTGCCAGATACAATTTGTCTGCAAATTAAAATTGTTATGAGATATAAAGTGTTATCAATCTCCTTCACTGCCTATATATCTCATGATTAAATTTAAGCCCTATGAAATGTTAGAGAAAGCTTTTGTTTTTTCTCGAGACCACCTGCATCATATTGGCCAAGTCTCTATAAACAGAGAGAACAGCTCACAAATGGTTTGTCTCATCTCTCATCTTACAGCGATAGTGAGTGTGAAGGAACTCAGACTGGAATGCGACTCTGACTGGCCTGCATAGATAACACTCTGACAGTGTCCTGTAGCCAGGTGCATTTCTGTTCACAGAACTTCAAACTCAATTTACAACACTGGACCAATACTTTGTTTGACTGACCAGTAAGGTATTTAAGCTGACCATCACTAGCTGGACAAGTGTACATTCCTTGTTTTAGCCAATCAACTTCATTTAACCAAACACAGCTGTATAAGCCATCAATAGTTCAAAGGTCAACCTGTAAACTTTTTCAGAAAAATACTTCATGCATATAGGGATTTACTGTGGTAACTGTAAGACACAGAACAAGAGGCTATTTGAAAATTTAAAGAAAATTCTACAAAAATATTTCTCGAAAATTTTAGACCCAAAGATGCAACATTTATAAACCAATCAGGCTTCGAATCTGAATTAAGACCATCCCAATCACAACTCCATCCATTCTCTAGCATGGTCAGTAAATCTTATGATGATCTTTCCTCCTTTTCCTCAACTGCACTGACCAGGTGTGATGTCCAGTCTTCATCACCTCAAGGTCTTGCCTTAAACCACCTTTTGGACTAGCCAAATCATGACAGTCTCTTCTTGCTGAGTAATAGCGTTTTTCATTTTTGCTTCACCGTGTCCAGAACTATTTTATCAGACTGACCAGTTTTATAATCTACATTTCATTTTGTTTCACCATGTCATAGTCTACATTTATCAGCTAAACTGACCAGTCAGGAATGCTAATCACGAACTGTTTGTTACTTTATATCTAAAACTACTTTTATCAGATAGACTGACCGGTTTGACCATTGGAGCTGAACAGATGTTAGTATGTCCTGTTTCTGACATGTCACACCGCACACAGTCCCATACACATAGTCCTGATAGTCTGGCCACGGTCACCTTCCCTTTGAGGCCTCTCTATACTAGGTGTGGTCAGTAACTTGTTAGAAGTGAGTGATCACCCCTGTCTTGACCACCAGCTGGACTTACAACTGTTCTACACATCTTTCCCCACTTTTCCCCCATCTGTCTTCACATCATCTGCCTAATCTTGGTAATCTTTATTTATGGGGCTTTGATGGACAGAGCCTTGTACAAATTGTTTTATTGCCATCATCCCCCATTTATCTTCTGTATGATTTATCTTACAAACCTTCAATGAGGTCAATACTTGGTTTATCAACCCAGCAACACCAACACACTCACTCAGCATTGTACATGTATAGTAGATGGAGACAATATCTGGCCCATCACACTCTCTCAGCATTGTATAATCAGATGGAGTCAATTTACGACCTGGTGAAACAAATTGTTCCATCACACTTACCCAGCTAAATTGATGAGGCCAACATGTAATGTTCCTACCCTTCAGAAACATACATACATACACACATACCTGTCAAGTTCTTAATTACCTTTGAAATGAGGTCATATATATATGTGGGGTCAAAATACAGGTAAACTCTGCTAATTGCAGGTCATTTCAGTATGTTAACTTCTCAAAGTCATCGAAGTCAGTAGTATAACATGTAAACTATCAAAATTATCTTTTACACACCTTTCCTTTTTGAAAAAAGTTTTTAAACTTTTGATCTTAAACCTTGTCAATGTTGGGGTTGGGGTAAGCAGTGCAAATGTAGGGGACTCAAAATATACTGCAATATTGGACCAGATCAAAGAGGTCATCTTTGGCAGAATTATGCAAATGCAGGTGACAACAGGTTTTTACATGTATGTATAGTTACTAGTTTGATTATAAACATAACCAATATATTTTTTTGGCAACTTTAACCCGATATATCAATCAATCAGAAAGTCTGCCAAAATTCTTCCAATACACAGAAGCAAGGAAAGAGACCCACAAGAAAACTGGTAATGGTTGATGAATATATAAAACAAACATCGGCTAATGATATTTATCAATCAATCAGAAAGTCTGCCAAAATTCTTCCAATACACAGAAGCAAGGAAAGAGACCCACAAGAAAACTGGTAATGGTTGATGAATATATAAAACAAACATCGGCTAATGATGTTTACATTCAACAACTTAAGTGCCCCCCTGGGCAACATGTACACATCTGGGGCACCATAAAGAGGCATTTATTGGGAGTTGTTACTTGTTATCCATAAACCCAACACATGGTCTATATACTATTGCATAATTGATTATTTCAAGTGATATACCAGATCATTTCTGAAATTCTGGACAGCACTGGGATAAACCCAGCTGTAAGGCAGTCATATACCAGGCAGACTGAACTCTATCAGATAAATTTGTACATTCATAATACACTTTTATTAGTATACAGTCACTAAACCAGTACACCTACAGATAAGTCACCATACTTATTCATTTACGGTTAAGCAAACCGGTCAAACCAGATACATGTATGGTATGGTATGTAACAAACTTGTACCAGTACACCATGAAAAAAGTCTGATGGAAAAAGGAAAATAGAGACAAAAGAAATATGCAACTAACCCAGGCAAAATATAGAGCATTACTTGGCATGCAGAGCGGACATTGAATAATGGCACAAACTCTCCAAGCGTTCTCGTAGAAACCAGAGTTCTCCAAGGGGCTGTTCTGGGACCCAAACTGTTTTTATGTCATATCAATGAAATACTGTCCCACCCAGCAACAGTAGGTCTCCTTGCAGGTAATTGGTCCTTGTATATAAGATCCATAAAATCTTTTCAAGACCATTTGGATTTCCAGACAGACCTCAAAGAGATGGAGATGTCATGATGCTTATAGTAATCCTTAACTTCAGTTTATCAAAGTCAGCTAGCACTTTCAGGTATAACTGTAAGATACAGTATTGGAGGAAGTGGCACAAAATCCCTATATAAGTGACCATATGCAACATGTTTAATTGAGAAAAACTTTTCATACCGAAAAAACACAATCCACGCTCAGATTTATACTGCAAAAATTTGTTGACAGAGTCCCTCAAAACTCAACTCATGGCTTCCTTACGACCCTCTTGTCAGATTGGTAATGGATGTACATCTATACTTCTGAGACCCCTTCCAATAAAAATATACATCAGCACCAGAAAGGATACGAGGAGGTGCATGGAGTAAGACTTATCTGCCCCTGACTGTACAGCCAATATAGCCGTGTGACCACTGGGAGGGCGTCCACAGACTCCTCCTCCTCTACAGAGTTGTCAGAGGGTAGGTGGTTGTTACCGTGGACAACTACCTCTACTCGGACAGAAACAGGTCAACAAGAAATATGTAACAAAAGCAATGACTACAGACAAATATTTCAGTGCAACAAATCTGTTCTTACCCCGGCTGTCTAACACTGGAACTCACTGCCCTGGACGACACAACAACCTATATATCTTACAACATTTCATGTAAGACGAAAAATCTAGATAAATGTAAGCTATTAAGTGTATACTTCCCAAACAGGAACTAGATACTCAGAATTAAAAAAACTTTAAGTTTTCATACAGATAGAGATACAGCAGACAGACTTAGCACATAAGGAAATTGAAACTTGTCATCAACAAATCTTGTGACTTAAATCTATCTATTGGTAGAAATGATTTGTCTGCCAGCTGGGATAACGTTAACATTACAACAAGAACCCACAGATAACAGACCAAGCCACCTTAATGGTCAGGAAAATAGCAATATTACCAATTTGTCTACAGAGTCCATATTGCTTGAATGAATCATATGTGATACTTGTAGTTTTGAATCAGAATTGACAATTTTTATGATGAGTGTGAAAATAGCCTGTTGGACTGTATGATATATCCCTGATCCTATAACATCCATGCTTGGTAATGACTACAAGTATTTCAAAATTAATATTTAATGTAATATTTAATGGTGACTTTGTGACATTTAACTCGGAGGCGACTTGAAATGTCAAACAGCTGATGACTAAGTAAGGCGATCAACCTTTGTTCAAAAGTTTCATAATTGTGGAAACAATATCCACTTCTATTCATCGTGAAAAATCCTAAATACACTTCAACCATTATTCCCATGACGCTACAAAAAGGGCTCGATAACAGAATGGTTTTCCGCGGGTAATGAACAATGAGAGCAATACAGATTTGTTTATCTATCTGTAATTAACTGGGGTATATATCACACAGTCAACAGTCATTGGTGAGCACCATCCTGGTCCAGAAATCTCCATCCATCGATAATCAATGGGAATGTGTACATTCAGCACCTGTGTACACAAACAATCAGAACAGCATGGAGAATAACTCTCTCACTCTCCACTGTAATCAAGTGTTTCCTCACAAGCCAATGGACTCCATACAGCATCAATACAAATATATACATGTGTTACAAAACCAACAAATTCAGACAAGAGAGCTATGCAAAGGGAGGAAACTCATTAATCAAATTAATCAGCCAGTCTAGAACACCTTGGGAATACAGACCGTCAAAAATAAATGGTTTGGTAAATTGACTGCTCAACTCCCCCAACGTATCATAAAATCAATCCTTCCGCAGTAAGGAACCATGCAGTGTTCATCACAATGGCTGTATCAGACGATTGATGTTGGAATCCAGGTCCATTTCAAATATTGGAAATAATTGAGCGTGGGCTAGATATACCAAGAACGGCGAAAATATACATAAAGCTTCCACAATTTGCTGAAAAAATATAACGAAAGCTGTTCTTATTAAATAATAACGCCTAGCTTTGTAATCACTGCCCGAAACCATTACTCAGCACATCGTTAGTTATATAACACAGGAGCACCAGAAAAATCCTTTGTGATCGATGGAATCTTCCGTACAGGTCTACATAGGAATTCATCTTGAACCTTCAGACCTTGTTAATGGGAGCCTTTTACTACTGGTTTGCAGGAAGCCTGGTTTTGTAAAATCTCTCACTATACTGTTGCAGAGCTGTATATACAAATACTTAATGAGCCATTTAAACACAAGGGACATGAGCTCGAGGTACACACACAGATTTGGCAACTTTTTAGTTTGGTGGTCAAGATTGAAGCAATTTTTTAAAATGATTTTCCAAACACATTTTAAAAATCTTTTTTTCTTTCTTAAAAGTCATTCGACAATATCCTTTTAGAAAAGATTTCCTAGAAACATTTGCACAGTATATCTTTAGAGTTGTTTTTTACAATGTCCTACTGCTGTGCTGTACTGGATCTCCCCTACTAGGACTGGACTAGATAGTCTTCCAGTCTATAACCCCCACATACCAGTAAATACTACCAACAACACTGCGCAAACTCTTCAGACACAACACTTTATCAAACCCAAAACAGTACTATCAAATCTATAAATCAGGAGTTTTAGTGTTATTTGTGAGGCTACATTTGTACAAACTAGGCCTTATTGATTGACGATACTCGTAGGTTAAAATGGACAGAATGCCTGGTTTACACAGGTTTTCGGATTACACCGGATTCAGTGAAGATACACACAATTTACCTAACAGTAAAAGAAACCATAAGACTGATGTCAAAATAATTTGGACGACTAATATCCAAAATTGGACGAAGCATTTCCTGGAGCTGAATCTCAGCTAGACAATGTACTTTTCCACCATGTTCAAATTACATCCGGTTATTACTTGGTGTAATTGTCCTTTATTACCATCACAGACACCTATGGCTGGTCCCTGTCCTTATACAGCTCCACCAGCTGGACAAGCTCACCACCAATATTTCCCCTGGGACTGTTATAGATATGGCCGCGGGGACAAACTAAGAAGCTGATACATGTTATTGATGTTGATGATTACTCCCGCTCTCTACAGTCAATATTTTGTAACGAACTGATTTGCCACGAACCTATTTCCAGTTGGACCGTTCCGGCTTTGTCTGGGAATAGACTAAAACATGGCTCAGAGTCTCTGGGTTCTTTGGTCTCAATCATGGTAGACATGCAGGTGGTCTTGACATATTTTTTCCTGATATCTTGGGCTGGTCAATGATGTGGTCCGATTCCCCCACCCCCATTTAAAAAAATAAAAAAATATGGGGGGTGGGGGCTTTTTTATTGTCAATTTGTATGCGTATTGGGACAGATTTGTGATCTGATCCCAAAAGATCTAGTGTACCAGCCCCTGGTATGGTCCAACAAGTGGACAATTTCTCGTTCTGTGGGCTTTTCCCCATAAGGATTCCATGTCCATGTTCCCTTGTATTGTTTCCTTCCGACGAAAAACTTGTCAATTAATCTGATCCAAATTCTACAGAGAAAGGCCACAAGGACCTAATGCAACGACAATGTATGTCAATACGTGTGCAGGTTTGATGTGAAAGCTAACATAAAGAATAAGACAGCTACATCTGTAATGGCTGTGGCTGGTGGCTATACATAAGGGTTGGAATGATACATTAGTGACGGCTGTGGCTGAAAGCCCATCAGAGTAAAGGTCGGTCCGGGTAAAGTTCATGTGGTGGTCCCGGTGCATTGCATGTGCTATTTCAACCTTCGTCACACGCAGACCACAATGGACTTCAAAGCTTGAAAATACAATCCTTCTTCCTCTGGTTTTGCACCACAGAATTTCTTTTAACTAGAAATCAACAATACCCCATCTGCCATATAAACCCTAGTTGAAAACAAACCTATCAAATTTATTTGTTCAGATGAAAAAAAATATCCTAGCCTTTTACAAAAGAAGGTGATATTTGTGTAGGTGTAGGACATTTGAAGGTTGTACCTTGGACATTTCAATGTCAAAACCATGGCAACCAATTTTCTGGCAGAATATGATACTAGACAGAATCAAGCCAACTGACACAAAAGTATTGTCACATAATGCTTTCCTATATCATATGATATCCTCCATTTATACAAAACAACACCTTTTACTGAAAGATATTTCGGGATTTGATGCAGTTTAAGCTGATTAATCTTAATGAAGTTTCAGATACACCTTGATCATTTTTACACATATATTTAGTGCAATCTTTTATGTAAGTTTTTCGAACAGAACAAAGACTCTATTCAGTCCGGCTGAACTAAACACCAACTTATATAACTTGAGTGAAAAGGACGATGGATCTTGATTCGATGGATCTTGATTCCGTGAGCCTGGCCCTCACTGTCCATGTACACAATGATATAACAGGAGGATTACAGAGAAGCTTGATTTCAATGTTGAGAAAAGTGACAGATGGTCACAATTCCTTGGCCATCTGTACGTGATACAGAAGCTGATTACATCTTAGCATACAGACTACTAGGAAACCAAACATTAATCTTCACCAGAAGTTCATTGATGTCAAGTACAGCTTTGTTAGTCTTAACATTGAATGCTCAAGTGTTTTCCAGAATGAATTTGTTATTTCTTAGCATACAACTGTAGACAAGTTTTTAAAATGAACTGCGTCTTCTAGAAAGAATTGTTAAATCTTACTGTATAATTGTAAAAGTGTTTTCTTCAATGATTTAAACTTTCAAAAGCGATTCTGCCATCTATTTTGTTTGCCTTGTAATTGAAACCAGAAATATGATTAACTTCCAGCTTTAGCAAACGCTGATTTGGAAAAATCAATTTTCAACAGGCCCAGTGAATTTAAGAAACACAACGGAACTGAGAAAATGTAACCATGCTAATTTCTCAGCACATGTATTTGCATGACAGTAGTGTCATTATGTGTTTGACAGACTACTGCAGATCATACACCTCACGTTTTCATTATCAATGCGTACCCAGGCCACTGGCTGTAATTATAATAGCACACATGACCAGACATACCCTCATCTATTATCCTTAACTTGTGTCCCGTTCTGTCCATCACCGCTGTGACTAATAAAATTGTCCCCAATTAGGGCTGAAGTTGAGACAAAATATTCCAAACCCAAGGGGTTAGTAAGATTCTCAAATGTCCAGACTAAATTAAGCCCAAGGGCTGGAAATTTAAGATTCTTATCTGGATGGGTTGAGATTTTCTGTCATACACTCAAAAGTTGGAAATAATTGTTCTGCAAAAACGAATGCATCCATAGTATGCCAGCACTACCTAGCTATAAAATGATGTCATATGTTTATGAGCCATGATATCATTATTTTCATTGTTACAGCCCAATTATTTCAGACCATTAACCGAGGCTGTGGACTGACAATACCAGTACTGGAGAAATCACAAGTCTATTTCTGTCCTGAATAGGAGGACAATGCATCATCTAGGAATAAAACAGCAAAACAAACAAATACGCAACAGACTTTTCAGTGTCAGTATGATCCTTTCTATAAGCTCTACATAGCATTCCTCAGTGGGAATATGTTTTTTTGCCTTAAAAACAGGAATATTCCTGCTCCCATGCAAATATGTCAGTTCCTCACACATTTCTTTGAACAGTAATGGTGAGTTTGACCTTGACCTTTGATTCCCGAAATACAAACTCAAAGTTCTTTCAGACTTGACCTTTATATAAAATTTTGACCGCAGCTGTTTTTAACAAATGAAGCTGCTGTAGTGATGACACTGAATCGGTTGACAAATTTCCAAAAATAGCAATAGTGACCTTGATGCTGGACCCTTAAACACAAACTCATTCGAGGTATTTCCTGTCCTTGATCTTGGTAAAAAGTGTAAGCAAAATCCAATGATCAATGAAGTTGCTACGGCGGTAACAGATATTTGGGATGAGATGAAACGACGCTGATGGAAATGGATGGGACAGACAAGGGCAATATATGCCTCCATTCCCCTATAAAATGGTGGCAGAAAAAAAGTGGAATAGCATTTTTGATAGATATCTTTTACTTTTTACTTTTTTGCTATCTGGGTGCAGGAATTTACACATAGTATATATATGATCATGTCTTTTACAGATTGGTGCAATCTGGCCCAGTTCCACAGAATCATATTAAAACTTTTTTGACACTGTCAAGTGCAGAACTGTTAACTTTTTAAAGTGGCCTTGATTTACTAGACACAGATTAAGGATTCTCCATACTAACTGCTGATAACCTGGCATAAATACAAGGAAGCCGAAAATCTGAATTTTATTTAAGGAACACTCAAGTGTTGAATGACCTTGAGGTGACATTCCAGTTGCCTCACATGCGTCTGCCATGCTGAGTTGATTTGAAAGTCTACACCTCAAAAGCTATAGAGAACCTCCACCCTGCCTCGATGGCACACCTGGACATGCCTTATAGTGGAGTTACATCATGTCGAACTTCCTCACATCATTGGAGCATATAACACTGACATGACACCATGCATCACCTCCCCTTCCTACAGAACTCTTCAGAAAAAATATAAAATCACTTATAGAACTCTTCAAATACTAAGGCATAAAATCACTATCTTCGTTATGTCTTTTTTCACCGAATTCTTTCACAAGCCGAAGATGCATGTGATCATTTATATAAATATATAAAAGGGAACTCTGATCAAGAATGCATTAACTGTACTTTTCTTGTAGTGTAAGGGAGTTTAGTGATCTACAAGAAATATTCAGAATTTATACACAAATGAGTTCCTTGACAAAGGGAATACTGCCTAACAAATCAAGTCAAAATATATTCAGCCATTCTGAAAAAGTAGTCTTCAACCAGTAAAAAAAATAATGCCAAATTTAATTTCTGTCAAGAATATTTTTCAATTTAAAATAAAATAATAATCATTTTAAATTGTACTTTACCAAAACCATAATACACAATCATTTTGCTGATTAGATAGTAAAATTGTAGTAGCTTAAATAAATCTGCATACAAAATAGATAAAGGATAAACACAATATCAAAGATTACAAGTCATGAAGAAAGAGCACATATAAACAGGTGAAAATCTTCCCAGGGAATAACTTGAGCTTTATTAGACCTATATTTAGATGATGTGTACCTTTGACACCCAATAAATTGGATCGTTCTATGGCAGGATTGAGTAATGAAGACCAATAATTAGGCCCCATGAGTGTCGGCTAAATCGTAATATGTTGTAATTGTTTGTAACACTCAAGCTTTCTTAGTACAATGTCATAAACTCTGGGTGACAACCCTGTGATAACCTGACACGAGGACTTCCTGTAGGACTTCCTGTGATGGAACCATCACTTCACTACCACATTTAACTCATTCACCCCTGAAATTTCATAATGTACAATTCCAACCTTTGCATTGGAAGAGCTCAAATGTGTCTTCAGGGGTGAATGAGTTAAACATAGAATACCATCCTGGAAATATCATTGCAAAAGATGTGTGTGGCTCATACCTTAACAAAACCTTCATTGAGGTGTGGAACACAATAATGGAAATATCTTTGCAAAAGATGTGTATTGCAATAGCTTACAGAAACGTCCATAAACGATACATAATCAAGAAATATTTTTCAAAGGATGTATATGGCTCTTACATTAACAATAATAAGACTTATTGACGTGACATATAATACCATTATATAAATAATTCTTGAAAACTTACTTTGCTCATACCTTGAAGAAACTTCTACATTTGGTCCTAGAAGATATGTAGGAATTCATCCAATGCAATATTTGTCTTCAGGAAAAATAATCCTGATATAGAAGTTCCGACTCTGTCCGAACCACACTTCTAGTTGGGTTGTCCACATCAGATCATTGATATGTTAGCCACAGTGATTCAGCCGATATCTCTAAAGCAAACACACGGTCAGTTTGTCATCAACGTGCAAACTACCTCGACAAAGAAAGTCATGAAGGCTGCTATCTGACCAATATTTGTATAAGCTGGCCAGTCATTAGACAGGACAGACTTACGTAAACAGATTTCTGGTCCAGTATAACATAAACTAATTTCTGGTCCCGTATGACACAGGAGTGGGTATACAGTGTTAGGGACACTGTAACACTGACGTAATGACATCTAACCTGTGACCACACGACCCATTCATGAAACCAGACAGAGGTTTACGAAGATCCACAAATCAGGCTAAACAGACAATGTCTTCTGGTAGCTCCATAAGTTGGCTGGGACTACTACACAGCTGTCTCTACCCGTCAGAGCATCACAGAAATCAAGTTTGCTAATTGTAATTTTTCACAACATAAAAGAAGACTTTTGAAACCATTGCATTGACTGACATGAGTTACATTGGCCTTTATCATGACAAAACTAGGGAGCAATGTCAACTCATTCACCCCCACATATCTAAACAGGACTTGCTCAGTCTTTGATTTGGTAAGGTTAAACTGTGGCTTTAGGGGTGAATAGGTTAATGTTTCCCTTTTCTGCATGGTTTTTCACTAGTTCTGGTCATTGCGATACTGACCGTTACCTTGACCATTTATTGTTATTTGCACACCTAAGGGTTATTGCAGCAGTCTATTGTAAAGTTGAAGGTCAGAGGGGAAATGGTTTAATTAACCTTGGGGTGAACAGGTAATAAAAGGTTAATACGTAATTGTAGCAGCACACGCCATCAAGATCAGAACTGAAGAAGGGGATCAGAAAGGCTAATGGTCAAGTAACGGCCAGCAATGGTCAATATCAATCTACCTGTAGGTTACGATGGTCAGGTGTGGCCAGTATATATAAGCGGTCAATATCTACCTTTAGGGTCAGTCTAGTGGTCAATAGTAATCTTCATGTGCATTACAGGTGATAGATATTTATCCTCAATGGTCAGATATTATCAATATTACATTTAATTAAAACCTGAGTAATTTCTACATATGCCTTCAGGCTCATTGTGTACATATGCCAGCAGTGTTATATACTCTTTATTACTTGTGTATGTTCCATATTACCTGTGTATGTTCCATATTACCTGTGCATATGACAGAAATGTATAATTGTTTAGCATGGAAACATGAAAGATATCTATGATTTGGTATACAAAGCAACAGCAAAAGATATCAAAGCCTTTCAAAGATTGTCTTTTTCATTTCTATAGTCACTTCCAACCATTCCCCTAAGCAATAAGCTGGTTCTTTCTCCTGTGGCTGTAATTGTAGCGATGGCAAATAATAAATAAAAGATGGCATCCCCATAAAATGAACACCATTATGATCTAACAGTGTGATAAGGGCTTTAATTGGTCTGCCAGACATAATAAACCAGGTGGCCTCCCTTTATTTGTTGACACCTGTCTGTTACATCAGTGAACTTTCCTGTCGGACTTGTAGATGATGTAGTCAATGTAACTGAATTCTACCAAAAGTCCAACAACTGATAATCTGACTTTTATAAACACGTTACCACATGTCTGACAGGACCTATTAGAACAAACTCCTTACCACATGTCCAACAGACCCAACAGACTTACCACAAGTCTGACAGGGCCTAATGGAACAAACTCCTTACCACATGTCCAACAGACCTAACAGACTTACCACAAGTCTGACAGGGCCTAATGGAACAAACTCCTTACCACAAGTCTAACAGACTTACCCAAGTCCAACAAGACCTAATGGAACAAACTCCTTACCACAAGTCTAACAGATTTACCTAAGTCCAACACACTTAACACAAGTCCAAAAGACCTACCATCAGTCTAACAGACTTACCACAAGTCCAACAGGACCTAATGGAACTAATAACTCCTTACCACAAGTCTAACAGACTTACCCAAGTTCAATAGACTTACCACAAGTCCAACACACTTACCACAAGTCTGACACACTTACCCAAGTCCAATAGACTTACCACAAGTCCAACACACTTACCACAAGTCCAACAAGACCTAATGGAACAAACTCCTTACCACAAGTCTAACAGACTTACCCAAGTCCAATAGACTTACCACAAGTCCAACATACTTACCACAAGTCCAACAGGACCTAATAGAACAACCTCCTTACCACAAGTCTAACAGACTAACCCAAGTCCAACACACTTAACACAACCCGAAGTCCAAAAGACCTACCGTCCAACAGGACCTAATGGAACTAACTCCTTACCACAAGTCCAACAGACTTACCCAAGTCCAATAGACTTACCACAAGTCCAACAGGACCTAATAGAACAAACTCCTTACCACAAGTCTAACAGACTTACCCAAGTCCAACACACTTAACACAAGTCCAAAAGACCTAGCTACCATCAGTCTAACAGACTTACCACAAGTCCAACAGGACCTAATAGAACAAACTCCTTACCATAAATCTAACAGACTTACCCAAGTCCAACAAGACCTTATGGAACAAACTCCTTACCACAAGTCTAACAGACTTACCCAAGTCCAACACACTTAACACAAACAGACCTACCATCAGTCTAACAGACCGACAACAAGTACAAGAGATCTACCATACACTTAACTACTACAAGTCCAACACATCTACCACGAGTACAACATACCTTAAATATACCAGGAATCAACTTTTTACCACAAATCCAACATACCCTATAACCTTATAACTTGCTCGATCTCTACTGCAAGTCCAACAGATGATAATATATAACTGACTTTATAATATCAACAGTTTTCTGGCAACAAAACACATGTGGCTTTATGTCTAAAAATACAATATAACCAAAAGGAATAATTTCAAGTTCAATTTTCAGCTAAGATTAAACTATAAATCATATAAATTGACACAGCCACCAACTGTTCAGATTTCCTAGTTCTACCCGAGGTGAACGGATTGCCAGGTTAAGTTAAGAAGACATCCTTAAGAAATGAAACAGTATCGCCCCATTTTGTAGATTGTGAATCAGATTAAATACAAATATGAATTTTCTCAATCCCATTTATGTACACACCATCTCCCTGAGGGAATTTTACCAAACGAACTTTGACTTTTATTGCAGTTAGATCTATTGACAGAAATATGAGAAGCGGTCAAACTTGACGCCTCCATCTCAAATCCATATTCATGGATTTCTGTATCATACAAAATTCATGAGATCAGGAAAGGCTGTTGTGACAGGTCGATTTATGGAAATCTTCCGGACACACAGACACAAACAGACCTACCAACACAAACAAGGGCTTTACTCGGGCAAACCAACTTCCTGCCATATCAAGACCCGCTTCACTCTTCCAGTAAGAGTTATTCTTAAATGTAACTTTGACTAGATTAAATTAAAACAGAGGAGTATATAGTGCGGAGTGATGTTCTGTAGGAAAATAAATCCTTGTGGCACCCTCATGTAAGGTAAATAAGTGTATATGATCAGTTATAATCCAAGGTTTCTCTCTGGTGTAAAGGTAACTAATTAAAACTCAAGTTCTCTGTAGATATTTTTGTTGGTGTATATTTTTGGCCGGCACTTTAGAAACAGGTTTTCTCAAACCATCAAAGGACAGATCAAGTTCAGAAAAATGTTTGCTCAAGCTGGTACCAAAGCTTTCTCTGCTATGTACTAATGGTAGGTGTCAGCTGTAGGTATTTTGTGTTGAAAAATTCTGTTTGCTTAACTAGTCTCTATGTATATTTATTGTGGGTACCAAATTCCTGTAGACTAGTGTAAACAGGAGACAATGTCCTTTGTGGACATTCAATGTGAACCGTTTGGGGATCAGAGCCTGTATTGGCTGCATGCAGACTTCAGCTATTCAAGAGGATATTGTAGCTCATGGCCTTACAGGGTACAATACAGGACAAACGGCACACAGGCTGTTGTTGGCTACATACTTCGGACACCAAGTATTAAGGTCGCATTATATATTAACCCTCCGTTCCTTAAGAGGACCAGTATGGGATACAAATATAGGCGGTACAAGCCGTAGATTAAGGAAGACCTATAGATGAGGAACCCATACACCTGTATACAAATATATACCTCACAGAACCCTATAGTCCTCACATTCCAACAATACAGAACTCCTTCAAAATCGAAATTAGAAAAGGGAGATTGAAAAGGTTCAAGAGGTGGGATTAAAATGCCGTTCATCTAGAGATTCCAATTTACTAGGGATGTAATTGTATGTGTGTATGGGGCAGTTCTTCCATGACCGACTTACTTCTTTATAATCTTAATACTCCAAGGCCAATACCATCCAGTTTGTAGGTCGAATTCGGACTTCAAATGGACACCGTTCCAAAGTCGTATATATGTGACACACCCACAATACAGTATATGTTTTCTGTCTCATAATACATTATCTCTTTCAGCCAGAGAGCCCTGTCTACAATTTGACTTTATTTGACCCCAGGGAACTTCAGCTTACTGTCAGGGAAACAAAGCTATTGTCAGAGAAGTAAAGTGGTGTTTGTTTTTTTAAAGAGAACCGTGGTACCTCCTGAAGGTAACTGTCCAACTGTCCTATAGTTTATAACACATACAAACATACAATGTTCACTTAATTTGATACCACTGATACATTCACCAAAGACTATTCCGAGATAAACAATATCTCTATACAATTTATGTTATTTTAGACCTGTTCTGAGTTCCAAAAGAAGTGGTTTCCAATTCTTGGAATGAAACCTGTACCGCTTACCACCCTGGGGTTCAATTAAATGCTGTAAAATGCTCTAAACCTCAAAAAGAAATCAGACTGGTTAGGAATTCAATCTATTGTAAGGAAATTCCAGTTACTCTTCAAGATCTCAAACTATAGCTGGAAAACTGAAGTCTTTTAGTACTGTAACGAAAACCAAACTGAAAACCGAAATCTGGTCAAACAGACAGGGTTATCGTCACCTGGACAGAAAGTATGAAACGTACAATCAAATGTGACATTGGGAAGAAGCTGATGAAATAGTCCATGTGTCAGAAAAGGCAGGTTTCTGTAAAAACAGGTTTTACTTTAATCCACATTCTGTAGACAATTGTTGCCCCTGGTGTAAGTCATGTAAAAAATCTATAACAACGAAATTTCATTTTTTCTGTTGAATATCCAAATTTCATTTTGTCATCAAAGTGTACGAATGATTTCAGTGATTAAACACGTGAAGTTTACAGAACGGTCTACAATATTCATTGAAGTGTTATCCTCCAGTGCATAGAGCAGACGGAGAACACCACGGTGATCTATTACCAGGGTTTCCAGCCCCATTGTATGATCGTTTATCACACAAAAGCAACAGTATATTAAGCTATATGCCTCTGATCTTCCACAAATTGAGATTATCATCAACATGGAAAAAAACACCTGACATTTATGAATGTGACTTGCCCTGAAGTACAAAAACATACATTACCTACTTTTGATCTATATGATAAATACATGGACGCAACATTCTAAGCCACAAAGTACAGCCATTTTTCAAGCATAAAATTCATGAAAGGATTTTAAAATAACAAGTTGGTATATTTGTTTTAGAAAAAAGCCGCAAGAGTACATCTGTGCAGTTTCTGTTGGTTTTCAAAAAAAGTAGACGGAAATTTAACCGAGTATGAAATCTGGAAGCCATTCAAGTTGTTCATCCATGTGAACGGGAGATTAATAGAGGCAGTCATTTCTGTTGGGTCATTTCCTGTTTGGTCACCAATGAAATATGTGTTTCCTACAGTGTGTTGTACACTTTGTCTATCCCCTGAAGCATGCAAGCCAGACCTGCTCCGAAACACCTGTCAGGGTTAATGAGAATTATGGTCCTCTGCTTAAGTATCCTTTTGAAGAAAATTACCGTAAAATATACCACACACTGCAAATATCTCAGAGGTAGAGTATTTGTACAGAAGAGACCACCACAACCTAGACAGACTGACCTATACCTTGAAAACAGGTGACACAGGTGGATGACGGCCAAATGTTAAAAGGGGATATAATGTCTGCACTTAGGGGTGTATCTAATGTGTTATAACGGGGATTCTTGAGGCCAACCAAATCAAATCTGTGTTTACAGTAACAACTTTCGGGGGAAAAATTCGAGAGCGCATATTCATCTTTGATTTTATATATATATTTTAACAAGTTTTATAGAACATCTTTCCAAAGTTTTAGCATTTTGCATGGAAACAACAGAGAGTAACCAAATAACACAGGTATATATAGTAGGTTACACAAAGTTTTCAGAAATACTATTATATTTTTTATGTCAAATAGACAAATAGCTCTGAATACATCCAACTATATAATACCTATTTGTTACAAAGAATATAAACTCCAATGAAGACGATTCAATAAGTGAAAACATGGCCATTACTTTTTAATTCTGTATATAGAACAGTAAAGGAACCTGTTTTATCTACAAATCAGTCCAAAAATGCATCAAATCTTTACCATTCGGGATTAAATTCATGGGAACCAAGCTTTTTCACCAATTTGACCCTGAAAACAAGAAAGATTTATTTCAAAATTGCCCATTGTTTGTAAAATCTCTCCAGTAAGGGTGGGCTTATCACTGGGCATGGGCTTATCACAGGGAAAACGGTAAAATACAGGTATTTTTAAATATAGTTACATAACCTTCTTGATGGAATTTAAATTTTCTCAACAAAATTCAATTTAGAAAGGTCACAAACCAATCATCCAAAAGTCAATATTACAGAATTTGTGGTAACAATCTTTGAATTGCATGTACTCTAGCAGTAAACAGAATCGCAGCATGTATTTATAGTACAGCTAAGCTAGTAAATGTTGGGAACATCTGAATTCCAGAACCTATAGGTTATATTCCTTGTGGTACCAGTCCATGGTACCTGGAGTAACTCTATAGACGAAATTTCCAGCCTGAGTAGCGACTCCTTCCCTGAGGAACACCACCTCAGGTGTCCCCACACAAGTAATCAGTGACAAGTCTACCCCTCATTAACTTATTCATGACCAATTTGAAATCTTCCTTATATGAGATACGGCCTGTATACCATATTGCTTTTCAGTGAAGAAGAAGGTTACTCTCTTATAGCATCAGGACTCTAGCTGTTCAGATTCTGATAAGCTTAAGGTTGCTAAAGACGGAACAAGATATTTTTGAAATATTTTGCAAAAAGTACAAATATTTCTCCAATTTTTGTCACCATGAAATGCTTTTAAGTCCATTCACACAACTCCATGCTTTGAATTTCAATACTTTTTTAAACATGTTACAGTAGCAGATGAAATATTTTGGCAATTTTGTCATTAAGCTTACCAGGCTTTGAATTAATAGGTTCCCGTTCTGGCTCCTAGAAAAACTCTAACGAACCATAAAATCTCTGGAAAATGGCAGCAAAAAACCAAGAATAGGTTTCCGAACAGAAGAACGTAATGATAAAACAGGGTGGAGAAGAAGTTATGTCCTCGGGATCTGAAGAAGCAACAACAAAAATGCTGTAAGGAACTATTATCTGTTAACTATATAGCTCCTAAAAACTCGTATAATTAAAACCAGAGCAAGCTGTTCGTCGCATGGTCAGCTTGAGGATAACAAAATGCAAATCTTTCATTTCATGAATTTTAAAATTATTGAAATTTAATTCCTGAAACAGGATGTATAGGGTTTCAAAATATCATCTTCTAAACAAACACCTAAATACGATAAGTACATTTTCAGTCTTTTATCAAAAATTCCATTTTGAAAATAGGAATCAGCGACTTTTTAAGCTAAAGGTTCTTTAAACAACCAGGTGTATATCTACAAAAAAACCCAGGTCCGTTCAAGTCTTACAGGATTGAAGGATGAAGAATCTAGAAACAAATATGCAAAAAAGTAAATGTTTAATTTGCGCACACTCTATTCAACGTAAGATACATGTATGGCCCACTGCAGAATAGAAATTGGCAAAAATCAGAAGAAGATGTTAGAATACCTTTGGAAAACTGCTGGTAATTAGCATACAGCTGTTAGGAGACAAAACTACAACACAAAACCTTGGTACATTAGTACAAGATGTGAATCTACTTAAATCTAGGAAGTTATCAGTCAATGTGGTATAGGTAAAACGTCGTAACCAAAATGGAATGTGGATACGTTCCAACTCTCCAGAGAAGTAAAACCGAATTCCTAATTCACGAAAAATCCCTTACATCCCAAAATGCCTGTAAGTAAATTGAAGAGAAATGTCCATTACAGTAACACGATGTGAAACCTGCAGTAAGACCTGAGTTGTAAGCACGATGTTCAGACTCATTTCCATAGATAACCAAATTCCTTTTAATTCATTTTGTTTCGCACCCTAGGGATTTTTTTCCACACAAATAAGGTAGAGAGCTTAAGCAATGATTCGAGAATGTTATCTACTTTAGAAGTGATGTGACAGTTGGCGCAGAAGTGTGGTACAATCTACTCGGATAGGTTACAGAACGCCTAGGGTGTCGGAACATTACCACAAATACGTATCAACTTCCAGCATTTATATAGATCAGCTGATAAAAGGCAGGGAGATTTGCATTTAATTCCAAGCTCAGATATTAAGAGCAATTAAGAACCTGTATAACAATATAGCCAGGTTTCTGAATCATTCATTACCAGGTTTTTATTTAATTACAACCAATAATTCACTAATTAAATATAAAAGCCCTGAGCATTCTAAATATGAAAGAACTGAATGACACTCCAACTGAATATTTCTGTTGTACTTCATAATAATTCGGCCTTTTTTTTTTTTATCTTTATGTGACCCAGTGTGTTGTGCTCTTATCTTTACCTTAAAGCAATGGAGTCATTATCTTTAATAAAATTCCCTCAAACTTATGCAAAATATATCACCCCTGACCACGGATGTGTCATACCGAATTATTCAAAAACACATGTCAGGCTGTTATTGTCTATTTTAACCCTTTCACCACCGTAGACCAAGATAGGACTCATCCAGATCAATGCATGGTAGAGTCTACTCAAGTTACATAGGGGTGAAAGGGTTAAAAATAACCCCTATTTGTCCTGATGAGACCTGCCCTCATCATAGCGACCACCTTCATTCCTACAGAATTAAATCTCCCTGTCCTGAACTTTCAACATCATTATTTATACCAAAATAACTTAAAATCCTATAAGACATTTATTCTCAAAAAAAATTTGACAAATGAAGGACAACTTGACAAGACATCAGGTCCTCGACAGAAAGGAGCGAAGATTTTGATTTGGCTACAGAACAACTATATGTAAGCAATGGAATAAGACCGAAAGATAAAAGCGATACTTTTTTTGGAAAAAGAACTTATCAAGTACAACTGATCACTTGCATTTACACAGTTATACATAATATATGAAACAAGTTTTTTCAAGATTTTTCATGAATTTGTTTTTATTTACACTCAGCATCAGCTTGTATTAACCAATGCTGGCCTAGATGAAAACGAGAGGAAACTTGAGAATTTTGAGAACATATACATGGTCAGACTTTTTCTTCTGATAGCGGAATTGAACCCCGCTATCCTGTGAAAGGTGGGTGTGTTATCCCATGCAAACTATCAACTGTGCACTAGTCTTCCAGATCAGAGAGGAAAAGTTATTCACTCACCATTATACACACTTAATTTCATGAACTCACCTTTCCATAATTATTCACAAGGACACGGATTTGCATCAAAAACTTAAGTTTCACTCTACATGTAAGCGAAAGCTTATGTACAAATAATCAAAATTTAAACATGAGTACAAAAATACGTAATTGAAGCTTTGTATGAATTCATGCAGAAATACATATTATGTGAAATCTGGGGTAACCATCTTCTATCCATACTTGAATAGGTCCAGGAGAGACCTGTATTAGTCAATCAACACATGGTAGATTAAAGCGATGCATTTTTATGTACATTTTGAATTGTAAATAATGCAGGTTTCATATGTCTCTGAAGTAGAAAACATTGTCAAAAAAACATGTACTGCAGTAAATTACTCAAATACATGTGCGCCAGTGTGTTGTTGATCACAGACATCGTAGACCATAGCTGTGTTGATCCAACACCACCAGTACTGTACACAGACAACGTGTTGTTCACATGTACAATACGAACAGCTAGACTAAACATCAAACATTGATGGTCCACAGTACTTGTAACATTCGTTACAGTATGAAGCAATTCAAGCTGCACTACCCAACGAAATGAAAACACTGACCTAGAAGCCATGTGACGCAAAACACGAAACGATTACGATACAGAGGCTAGGTCGAGGTGAAAGCATGTTACTTACGCTCCTCCTACAAGGGATTCCAAGGAATCACACTAGCAGCGTATAACTCCATGCAATTGCATCACTGAATGAAAAAACCCACTGACATCTTGCTAGGATGTAGTTATGTCCATGCTTTTGTTGTATATTTACAAAAAAACACTGATCGGACAAATTCATTTCCAAATGGAATAATACGTTTTCGTGTAGCGTTATCGGCCTGGTCCTCGACACAATCAATACTATTCTGGTCCTTACTTACAGAAGAAAACGCTGTGTTGTGTGCGTATAACCACATGAGACTGAAAGCAGCATCCCCATCGTCTGTTCGCTTCCTTTGGCGGAACACATCCTCACATAATGAAATTCATGCAACTTTATTGATTAATTTCTCACAATCAGAACTTGAAGCCTAACAGAAACACTGCCCCACTCGTTTTGAATAGTTGTATTTAATTTCAGATCTTTGAATTATTGGCATGCTATCAGCAGCTTGCCGATGTTTTGAAGCGCCAGTATATCATCCCCTACCCTAATGATGTAAGCAAATAGTGTTACCTATTTCAGGCCATTGTTCGCTATATATGTCATTGCAAAGTGAAAACCAGATGAAAAACTTTCTAATCCAATTTTGTTGGTTTGAAATATTGGTATGTTTTATCCATTTCCGTTTTGTTTGAAGCTTAATGGCTGTGCAGTGCCTGTATATAGATCACCCTCCTAATGGCCTCATCGTAATTACATAAGCCAAATACAATCATCAGACAGTAAACTAACCCGTGTACATCAGAAACAACATTCCACCGATACGGGACATATGAATTTGATTCTGTAGGCTAGAAATTATTCCCTTTATTTCAACTGCTGTATCTTGGGAGCCACAGTAATTCGCTGATGTGACATACAGAAGTGATGTTATAATCAACACATTCAATGGTCATTGGCCATATTGTCTTTAAGCTGCTAACTACTGAAGTAAAATGGCTTTCCATATATCTTTTCTTCAAATAACAGTATACCATTGTTTCTTTAAATATAACTGCTTCATAATTATAGAAATGAGGTCCATTACAATGTTAGCCATGTCCCTTTGTTCTCATATAGAGAACCTTATCACAAGTTATGTTCTTTCACTTACTTCCCTTAGTAACATTTACATACCTTTATAGGCAGCTATGTCCCTTTATTTATGTCCCTTCCTTATCAGTTATGTCCCTTTATTACCAGTTATGTCCCTTTCTTATCAGTTATGTCCCTTTATTATCAGTTATGTCCCTTTATTATCATTTATGTCCCTTGTTTTATGTTGCTCTACGTCGGTTATGTTTAATTTAATTGACACTGCCCATGATATTAGGACATGCATCTATTTAATTCAACAGAACAATATTTTTAGTAAAGTATGGCTGTTTCACGTACAAAATGAAGACATGGCAGATTTGTTCATGTACAGTGTTGTGTCGTTATACACCAATGAAGAAAAAAGGCAGTCCTCGAGTCCAACACAGGAACTAGGTTGTTACATGCATGACGATTAACCTGCCATCATCAATGATCCTGTTTATTGTTTAACCTGCTTTACTGGGGGTTGTTGCCCTCTTCCAGAATCTCATTTCTTTATCCACCTATTCCGACATATAAAAGGTTTCCCGGTCTAACATTCCCAATTTTTCTGGTCATCACCTAGAGATACCTTATTAACCCTAATTAAAAATCATGATCTGCAAGTTTCCTCTACAAATCACACCTGATCATTCTTATCAAGTCACAGACCTGAAACTATTACCTTAGAAAGGACGATTCACCTCAAATCCTCCATACATGAAAAGGAAGGTGCTGGCAATTAACTTTGAATGACGTTTTTGAACTTGTGTATGTGACAACTTCAAAATTCTTTTAAACAAACCGAGTTGAATTGTCACTTGATCACTGGAGCTCAAATTTCATTCAGAAACTTGAAACGCTAGGTCATCTACCTTCAGTGTCAACAAAGGACAGGTGACCGCCATTATATTCATGAGCCATCGTAAACCATCGGCCTTCTTCTAGTCCCCGATTTCTCCGACATTGATAACGTTAATTACATCAGATAGCGGAATATGACCTATCCGGTTTTAGTTTTGAATAAATTTTAAAAACTTACCTGATAAATAATTTCCATCTGAAAAGGTTTCTTATGGTGTTCGGGCTTAACTGGTGGTGACTAAATATATCTAACTGTGTGACCTACTTACAGGTGAAGAGTAATCAGGTGTGTTACAGGGAAATGACTTCAGTGCCCCAGTGTATTAAAGTCTGTTTGTCAAAACCTTTGTTCACTTGTTTCAAAAGTAGGTAAATGTCCCTCTGACACATCAAGATCTAAACGAACACAACATGCAACTCATTGACGGGTGAAGAGAATGAGGAACAAACCTCAGATGGCAAGGTCTAAAGTACAAACTTGAAAAAGGCGAAAACTTAGCCAGAACCTCTTCTGGGGCCTGTTATTGAAAAGCAGCTTAGCCTAGTTTAATGGGGGATTAACATTTGAATGTTGCTGGTAATTTTTGAAAAAAATATCAGACAATTTTGAATCCTTATACATGTATTCAATAAGATTCATCAGTACGTAAATATGTAATATCAAAGTTTTAATTTTTTACACAAACAACCTTTTTTGTATTTTAAATTTGAATTTTGATTATTTTCGAAAAACACACATTTTATATCATTGAACTAGCTACGCTAATCATACATGGAACACCTGAGCCTGATCATTAGACATTTTTTTCTAGAAATGACACAAGCATTATAATCTGTATTATAAACGAGGATGATGTATATAGTTCGGGGTCAATATCAAGGACTGAGCAGTGACACAGCAATTGAACAGGTTTTTTTTGGTAATCGTCCAGTTCCCCTATAATGGCCAGACTATTACTTTAAACTCCTAATTAGTTTGACAACCCGCTGGGACTGTCCATAAAATGGCCAAATTCAGCCCTGAGGTCACTTGATCAGATAGATGACCAATGAATGACCATTGGACAAAAGGGGGTGTTGTCCGGTCCTCATGACCTTAAATATAACCACAATGGATAGAGTCCTCAGTTCTGACCCAAACTTTGGGTGGAGATCTCTGTAACCAGGTCTGGTCCAGTAGGAAATGGTCAGTTTTGACCACAACATACATGTGTTTGTAGACAAAACTTTTTCTTCTGGATCTCAGGCCAGACATGACCCTTTTCATTTCTAAGGACATTTCGGAATTTTTAATTAATTGCATTTTTTTTTTTTTATCCTTATCTTCGCAACAAACTGAAACTACATGTATATTATTTAAAACTTAAACAGGATCCTTTACCAGGTAAAACAGTTGTACATTTAATTGAAAAATATTTATAGAAGAAATAACTTTTTTGAGAAAAAGCTTAAGACGTAATCGTGTTCAGAAATAGAAGTTCCTGGTGTGACAAAAGAATAGGCTATAAACTGCTGATTCAGACATGAAGGGATTTTCTAAGCTCCTTTGTGGAGCATTATTGAGGATTGACTTTTTTAATGTAAAGTACATCTTACCTTATCTCCACTTTCCCCCGGTTACTAGCTTCTACATAATTTTCTTTAAAAATTACATCTCTCTACTATTTCTGCATTTTTAATTTTCCTGCTTTTCCCCCTTCCGAGCTACAATTAGTGATATGAGTTTGTTATTTTAACTTTCAGTAAATCTAATTTTCTTCATGTTTGCTTTTCCAAACTTGGTTAAAAGTAATCATTGAATTTTTTAGCTAGTTTCTTTATAATTAAATGTTCAGTATTTCCTGAAGCCTAATCGTTCACATACTCATAGCTCACGCATACAGCTTAACCTACAAAGGACGGACCAAGATCATCAAAAATCATTATAAAACATCTACTGATTCAATCATTCTATCACCGATACAGGTTTTCTACCGGAAAAATAAAGCAATTCGTTGATCCGTCTGATGTGAATTTACATGGTCTGAAAATTCTGAGGTCATAAAAAGCCTGTTAAATTTCATGATGTGAAATGAAAAACTAAGAATAAGTTCAAATCACGATTCTACTTCATTGCTCAATTATAATTACAAAATATTATTTGATGACAAGTTATATCCAACAACAAAATTACACAATAAGATATCTAGACATATATAAACTGGCACACTAGCTTGCTCCTCTCATTACCTGTAGTAAGAGTAGTCAGAAAACATCTGCTTACTTCACACCAGTCAAAAGACAGTCTCGATCATTTTTTATGGCTAACATTTTCAGGATGCATCGGTCTGAGAAGGAAACCCATATTTTTTTTTACTACAGAGCCTCATGAATAATGTTTTTACACAACCTGCTCCCTGTTCATAGAGCTGGGCTTTAATGTTTTTGTGAGGGTACAAGTAGGGTAGACGTATGTCTCCGTCAGGTCGTGCTATATATATATATAATTACTGTCATGAGTGGTTGTATTTTATCATAGATAATACTATATACAGCTGACACTTCATTTCATTCCTCCTGTTTTTTTTACTACAGGTATAATGAATAAACTTTTGTCAATCCTCTACCTGTGCTGAAAGTGTGTCATGTACATCTCATATAAGATCATTCGGTGTATTTATCCTAGTTATAAGATAAGTTTACTAAGTCACAAACTCAGGTAAGTGTTCTACTTTAGTAAGCCACCAGCTCACGTATGTGTTCTACAAAGTCAGCCACGCCACATGTCCTACAAATACTATTAGCTACATACTTCAGTAATTAAGTCGCCAGCAACACCTTCAGCATGTACATCTAAATACATGCTGAGCATCATTATATTATACATGTAATATTTCAATGTGTGTAATCAGAAAGTACAGAGGGACTCTTATACAATAATTCACTAATATGCAGATATCATTCACAAAACTACAGTATAATGATATTATTATTTTTTCATCATGGGTCTATGAAAATGAACAATTGAAGCAGATAGATTGATCTTATTGTACAAAATATTTTGATGGACAGATGGACATCATATCTGTATCAAAGTGAACAGAACTGAAGGGGGTAATTTCCATACTACAAAATACCCCTCTTGATTAAGAGAACTAAAGAATAGTTTTCAAAAGGTCCATCAAAATGAACAAAGTTGAAGGATACCTAGTTACTGTACAGAATACCCATCAGGATGAACAAAACTTAAGTATGTAATATCTCTACCAAAGGTCCGTCAGCACAAACAGAGCTGAAGGATATTGTTCCAGGGTCCATCGTTCCTAGTCTAAGTACAGGCCTATCACAGATACTGCAAACCTTCAAAGGGTTTTATCAGAGCGCAACATGAATGATAGTGATACTAAGAGGTATATGTATGTCACAGCCAACCGTCTGTATGTACCTCACGTCTCAGTCTTGGCTATATAGTGCAAGCATCTTATATATGTAGCATAATATTTCAACCCAAATCCTAATTTAAATTCACTGGATAAAAACTGTATTATCTCCTTAAATTATTAAATTATAAACAACATGTTTGTATCAGAGTGGGAGGAATTATCTTAACAGGAATGACAACAGTTGTACAATGAATATTTCGATCTATTTTAAGAAAAGCACACCTCAGATCTAAGTTATATCTTACATAGTTTTGTATTATATATTTAGAGTTGACAAGTTTGGAACCATGTGATCAGCAGCTCAGTACTGATATATACAATCTACCTGTGTGTCTCTTTAACACTGCCCTAACACACACACACCTACCACCGCACACATGCCCATTCTCTCGTTAACAACGGCTAACAGGTAAATTCTTACCTTGCACAGGACATATATATCCCTGATTTCAGCACAGTTTTGTTATTTCCCAATGAGATGACGACTGTACAGAGAAGTAGCAATGGTCTAAACTCACATGTGTGTTGATCCTCGAGCCCGAGTGACTAACACTGCCACCTGGTGTTAACAATGGCCAAGCGTAGTGGTAGTCGACCTTGACTGAGAGATCTATGTCAATAGCGAAGGTGAGCTGGTTGGTGAACAGACCAGAGCTCTTCAATCAGCCTGTGTATAGGTAGACTCTGAGATACAGGTACATACTCTAGATCTACAGGTATTCTCTACGAGCTGATATATATATATATATATATACAGGTACATACATTTGTAGCACCACAAGCCTGCAGATAGTGCCAAACACAATGACTTCAAAGATATAAGCAAATCTAGATCTGTAGTCCCAAACAAAGCCGACCTACATATAAATGACATTTCATACATACAGGTACAATATATCTAAAACACTAGATTGAATTTCCAGACATTTTTTCAATAAGTTCAAATAACTAGACAATGCAACATCTGTTATATAAAGTACAGGCTTTATCTTTAAGATACAATTTACATAAATATTTAGAATTTTTTTCCGGTATGATTATTCAGTATAAATTATAACAATGTTCGGATTTATGCACAGTCAGTGTGTATTTGATTTCGTAGCATGTTTTACCTGTGTGTACGCAATAATATACAGGTGATCAAGTAACAATAAAACACCTGTACATATATAAATTGGATATCTATGATTCAAAGAGCAGGTTCAATTTACACTAAAGTTCAGAAAAATTACTCCAATCTGTGTCGAATTGCACCTGTATCCTGCAATAGATCTTCACTGAAGATTTCACCTTTGCTTTATCATCTTTTCTAGACAATTGGATACGGACAAACAACATATCTTTTCTAACACAAACAATTGTACCTGTTATCAGTAAAACGAGAAATGGATTTTAATATGCCTTTTTAAACCGTATTCAGAGAAACAAAAAATGTTATCATGCACCTTTTGGAGATTTCATTTCTCACATGTATCAGTGTTATATAAATCTCTGTCACATTGTAAATTTGATGTTTTATTGTACTTAACATCAGATAAGATCTTGTGATTATAATTCAGCAGTAAAACTTAAATTGAAATTATATCCTTTCTATTAAACTGCAACTTCACCCTTTTAATGAAATCCATCACACCTACAAATTCAACGGCAAAGCTGGGATTGTTTTTAAAGGGTTGAGGTTTCAAAACAAAGTTAACAGACATCTAACATGACAATATTTTTAGAGCCAGGACCCATCTCAATTAATCCCAGGTCCCATCTGTATTTAGTCCCGGGTCCCATCTCTATTTTGTCCCAGGTCCCATCTCAATTTAGTCCCAGGTCCCATCTGTATTTAGTCCCAGGTCCCATATATCTATTTAGTCCCAGGTTCCATTTCTATTAAGTCCTAAGTCCCATCTCAATTTAGTCCCAGGTCCCATCTCAATTTAGTCCAAGGTCCCATTTCTACTAAGTCCTAGGTCCTATCTCTATTTAGTCCCAGGTCCCATCTCAATTTAGTCCAAGGTCCCATTTCTATTTTGTCCCAGGTCCTATCTCTATTTAGTCCAAGGTTCCATTTCTATTTTGTCCCAGGTCCTATCTCCATTTAGTTCCAAGTCCCATATACCTATTTAGTCCCAGGTCCCATCTCAATTTAGTCCCAGGTCTCATCTCCATTTAGTTCCAAGTCCCATATATCTATTTAGTCCCAGGTTCCATTTCTATTAAGTCCTAAGTCCCATATCAATTTAGTCCCAGGTCCCATCTCAATTTAGTCCCAGGTCCCATCTCAATTTAGTCCAAGGTTCCATTTCTATTTTGTCCCAGGTCCTATCTCCATTTAGTACCAAGTCCCATATATCTATTTAGTCCCAGGTCCCATATCAATTTAGTCCCAGGTCCCATCTCAATTTAGTCCAAGGTCCCATTTCTATTAGTCCTAGGTCCTATCTCTATTTAGTTCCAATTCCCATATATCTATTTAGTCCCAGGTTCCATTTCTATTTAGTCTTAGGTCCCATTTCTATTTAGTCCTAGGTCCCATCTCAATTAAGTCACAGGTCCCATCTCTATTTTGTCCCAGGTCCCATTTCTTTTTGTCCCAGGTCCCATCTGTATTTAATTCTAGGTCCCTTTTCTATTTAGTCCTAGGTCCCATCTGTATTAGGTTCAAGTCCCATCTCTATTTTGTCAGAGGTCCCATCTCAATTAAGTCCCATGTTCCATTTCTGTTTAGTCCAAGTCCCATATATCTGATTAGTCCCAGGTCCCATCTCAATTATGTCCCAGGTCTCATCTCTATTTTGTCCCAGGTCCCATCTCTATTTTGTGCCATCTGTATTTAGTTCTAGGTTCCATTTCTATTTTGTCCCAGGTCCCATCTCAATTGAGTCCCAGGTCCCATCTCTATTTAGTCCCAGATCCAATTGATATTTAGTCCTAGGTCCTATCTCTATTTAGTCCCAGGTCCCATCTCTATTTAGTCTCAGGTCCCATTTCAATTAAGTCCCAGGTCCCATCTCTATTTTGCCCCAGGTCCCATCTCTATTTAGTCCTAGGTTCGATCTCGATTTAGTCGAAGCTCCCATTTCTATTTAGTCCCAGGTCCCATCACTATTTTGTTCCAGGTCCCATCTCAATTTCCCAGGTTCCATCTCTATTTTGTCCCAGTCCTATCTCTTTTTTGTCCCAGGTCCCATTTCTTTTTTGTCCCAGGTCCCATCTGTTTTTAGTTCTAAATTCCATTTCTATTTTGTTCCAGGTCCCATTTCTATTTAGTCCTAGGTCTCGATCATCTGTATTAGGTTAAAGTCCCATCTCTATTTGGTCCCAGGTTCCACTTCTATTTAATCCCAGGTCCCATCTCAATTTTGTCCCAGGTCCCATCTGTATTAAGGTAAGGTCCCATCTGTATTTAGGTAGGGTCCAATATCTATATTTAATCTTCCATGGCAAAGTTTTAAAAACAAAGACAAAATACAAATTTCATTTAGGTGCTTGAAGAGCTGTGATTCATGCATACTCTAACTTTTATACTGACAGTTACTTTATAAATAGTAAACAATTGTGTAGATTATACCAGCTCTATAGTGCAGCAGCTATTTTCAATTGTAATTTCTTTTTAATCAAAGTGGAAAAACTGTGGAATGTGACTGAAGTTTGTTCCAAAAAGGGCAGAGAAAAAACTCAGGGCTACAATAGGAGCTATAGAAGTTATGGACTACGAAGACATTTTCCAGAACTTTTTATTTCTAAATTTCTAATTTTCCTTGTCTTGTCACATTTCTTTCCGTTTCACTAGAAACAATTAAACACTTGACTCTAGTCATCACTAACCTTGAAATGTCCTTGAATTTCTTGTTGGCCTTGAGAATTTATATAAATTTAATTAACCCCTTCCACGATGTCATCAGTTCCTTTTGTTAAATTTAATGCAATATTACAGATGTAGTTGCCTGTATTCACACAGGATTGATCAACTAAAATGTCGGAATCCTTGAGAACGGATTGTTTCCGTCTATAAAGCCTGTGTTTGTTTTACATAGTCACCTTGTACCTAGTTTAATTAAGGCAAGCTATCATGTTATATCATCCTCATGTGGGCTCCGGAACATACTAATTTTCAATGCTGAAAGCTTACTTCAGTTAAATGGCGCATTGGAACATTTATAAATCTGATTTTAACACTGTGCAATGGTTGTTCTAATCACCGTGTGTAACTGTCTTTGTCACAGCTATTATTGTCTTTGTCTTTTCCGCGACTAATGAATCCGATGAAAACTTGCTTCACATTGTAATCGAAAAAAGGGAAAAAAATACAATAAAATAAAGATAAATTTGCTCTTCGCAATGAAAAAGTTAATAAAAGCTGTTTTATTGTAATGCATGAAATGAAGATGTGTGTGTTTAAGTTTGTGAAATAGATTGAGAATTTTTCATTTAATTCCTTCGACTTTAATTAAGAAGAATTGTGAAGAGAAATACATCAGTCTAAAGTTGTCAGCCTGTACACTGGGTCAGTGATTGAGTCACTTCCCCCTCAGACAAAACACTAAGCGATCTCATACATTTCACTAAACAAATAATTGTTCAATTTCAGGTCAAGAGAGACAAGCTAACTTAAGATTCCTGTGATTTATTTTCCAGTCACTGATTCATGGAGATCGGTGACGTTGACTCCTCAAGTTCTCTCAGCCTTCATTTGAGGGCAAAATATTTTACAAAAAAACTTTTAGCGAGTTTAGAAACAATTGGATATAAACCACTTTGTTGTCTCTCTGTTTGTTAATTTGTTGCATCATGTGAAAAGAACTGATGGTAGAATTTTGTATGAGTTCGCTTGCTGTTACTCTGCCATGTACGAGTCAACACCAAGTGAGCAAGGTTCCTGGGTCAACTGCAAGTTAGCAAGACACCTGGGTCAACTGCATCTAAGCAAGCTACCTGGGTAAACTGCAACTAAGCAAGCTACCTGGTTCAACTGCAAGCTATAACTAGCAAGTAACCTGGGTCAACTGCAACTAAGCAAGCTACCTGGTTCAACTGCAAGCTATAGCTAGCAAACCACCTTGGTCAACTGCAAGATAGCAAACCATCTGGGTCAACTGCAACTAAGCAAGCCACCTGGGTCAACTCCAAGCTAAAATACTAATAACCCACCTGAGTCAACTGCAAGTAAGCAAGACACATAGGTCAACTGCAAGTTAGCAAGTCACCTGGGTCAACTGTAAGATAGAAAACCACATGGGTCAACTGCAAGTTAGCAAGCAACCTGGGTCAATTGCAATCTAGCAAGACACCTGGGTCAACTGCAAGTTAGCAAGCCATCTGGGTCAACTGGAAGTTAGCAAGACCCCTAGGTCAACTGCAAGTTAGCAAGCTATGTGGGTGAACTGCAAGTTAGCAAGACACCTGGGTCAACTGCAAGTTAGCAAGCTATGTGGGTCAACTGCAAGTTAGCAAGACACCTGGGTCAACTGTAAGTTAGCATTACACCTGGGTTAACTGCAAGCTGCCAAGCCATATGGGTCAACTGCAAGTTAGCAAGCCAACTCGGTCAACTGCAAGTAACTAATACCAGGGATTGGCTACTAAGTAACTTGGACCAGGGATGGGTTACTTAGTACTTTGACCAGGGATGGGCTACTAAGTATCTGGGATCAGGGATGGACTATTAAGAAACTGGTACCAGGGATTGTTTATCAGTAACTTGAACCAGGGATGCGTTATTAAGTTACTTGGTCCAAGGATGAGTTACTTAGTAACTGGGACCAGGGATGGGTTACTAAGTAACATGGGTCCAGGAATGGGTAACTAAATAACTGAGACCAGGGATGGGTTACTAAGTAGCATGGGTCAAGGGATGGGTTACTAAATAACTGTGACCAGGGATGGATAACTAAGTAACATGGGTCCAGGGATGGGTTACTAAGTAACAAAAGTCCAGGGATGGGTTACTAAATAACAGGGACCAGGGATGGGTTACTACGTAACTGGGACCAGGGATGGGTTATTAAGTAATTGGATCAAGGGATGGGTTACTAAGTAACTGGGACAAGAGATGGGTCATTAAATAACTGGGTCCAGGGATGCGTTACTAAGAAACTGGGACCAGGAATGGGTTACTAGGTAACTTGGACCAGGGATTCGTTACTAAGTACCTGGGACCAGGAATGGCTTGCTAAGTAACTTGGACCAGGGATGGGTTACTAAATAACTGGGGCCAGGGATGGGTTACTAAGTAATTGGGACCAGGAATGGGTAACTAGGTAACTGGGACCAGGGATGGGTCATTAAATAACTGGACCAGGGATGGGTTACTAAGCATGAATTTAAAACACTTGCATTCATTAATTACAAGGGCAGAGGTTTTTACTGGGTCATCTAAGAGAGAAAATACAGATAATGCAGATGAATTGGTTATAAGATTTGGACCGTTAAGGATTAAATTATAAGCATTAAACCACATTCAATGGTTAATCAATTTCAGCGTCAATCATCTTCCTTTGCAGATTTGTACGTTTACAGATATCTTCCCAAAGGACAATGTCCATTAATGGAATTATTGGACAGTATACCTCGGTACTGACAGTCTGATAAATAACCGCAGTGCTAGGGAATCTGTAGGTAAGGCCTCCGATATCATTGGATACATGTGCCAGGTATCCTCGTTAAATCTGATTGGATTTTATCAAAAGGGCACCTGAACTGAGACACTGTTTGTTTGCATCACCGTTTCCATGGAAACCAGACATTATTTAAAGGTTTCTAATACCTTCTGTCAAAATATGAGATCTGTGCTAACAGGTTTGAAGCTGAAGTAAAGAGAAGTCTGAACTATAATAATTCTATTGAGAGCACAATCACCCCAGTGTCGTTGGATCCCGAGTGCTATATAAGGTACTAGAGGTACTTCATTTTTGTCCTATAAGACAGATGGTCTGAGAGTAAAATGTGTATTGCTGATCTGTCAATATTGAAATGTTGCAGTAAAAAATCCTATGGTACCTTTTCACACAGTGGCTGAACAGCTTGTTTTCAATGTTCATGCCATATGTCAATGTAATTCATATAGGGGAGAATCTGTCACAACATACACTGGTGTCATTGGAAAAGTTGGTATTAGTATTGGTGCTTGAGCATGTTCTGATTGATACTTCTCTTTAACTCATTTACCCCTGAAGTTTCATAATGAACTACTCTAACCTTTGAATTGGAAGGGTTCAAATGTGTCTTCAGGGGACCCCCCCCCCCGGGTGAATGAGTGAACTCATTTCAATATTTTATCAATCACCTGAATACCTTGGGTGTCTTAGAATACTCCAGTGCAGCACCTGACTGCATGATCAACACACTAACTACATGTAATCCATTAACTCATTCACCTCTAAAAACACATTTGAACTCTTCCAATTCAAACGTTGGAAGAGTTCATTATGAAATTTAGGAGTGAATGAATTAAGCCTGTTGCTTCATGGAATATGTATGTAAAAGGATTTCAATATATGTATCATTTTTTGTGTAGATTTATGGTATAAGTAATGTTTATATTTGTGAATTTGTGAACTGCTTTGAGACGACCTAGCTACGAACTAGGTTGTGATAGAGCGGTATATAAAAACCTCAAATTATTATTATTTATTATTATTATAGGTATTCCATTATATTTGCAGTATTAAAGTGTTTGTATTGTCAGTTTAAACAATAATAATAAACATCATTCAATATTGGTAGAACAGATCCAAACACCGATAATATCAAATATATACAGTGGGGCCTATATTGGTCTGATCTGTTCGGTTTATATAACAGGTTGAACTTTAGCTTGACAAAGGAAGAAACTCTATCAATCTAATATCATATACAGTCAGCAACCTGTGTAATATGGAATGCTCCTCGTTGCTGATTCCCTATGAGTGTCTATCATGCTATTGTGTTACCCAATACAATGTTATAGTAGTAACAAAGACACACATAGGTGTGAAACCATGGATCTGTGTTACAAAAGCTACCTCCTCCTCTTGTAAAGCTGTCAACATCAATGATCAGTCAGCAGTCAGCAACCTGTGTAATATGGAATGCTCCTCGTTGCTGATTCCCTATGGGTGTCTATCATGCTATTGTGTTACCCAATACAATGTTATAGCGTACATTGGTGTGAAACCATGGATCTGTGTTACAAAGCTACCTCCTCCTCTTGTAAAGCTGTCAACATCAATGATCAGGGACATATATCAAATATAAGCCCCCTCCGGTCCAGCACTATCCCCCACACAAAGGACATGGAGTCTACAGGGACCAGCTAGATTCCCACACTGCTCACTGACATTTGTGATCTGACCCTGCACTGACCCTATACCCACAAACAATGGCTGCAATGCATCCAGCCTCTCTCCTATTTTGGGGGAATAATGGCTATAAACAAAGCTAGCATCCTTTATTTTGATTTGAAATTCTGTCCCACGACTCCACCAGGTTGGAACCTTTGTCAGTGCCAACATCTATCCAAATCATCATCACTCAAAAGAAAATAGTTTTGAAGTTTTATTTTTTATTTTTCTGAACCTTGGTCTACAACGAAAAATGTTAACGACTGTACCCAATGCCCCCCTGTAATTAAACAATCGTAGCTGGCAGTTTCCTCTGTGGCTGAAGTCCATTGACAGTTATAAAGTCTTCCTCTAATTCTAATTCCATCATAGACAGCCTTTTTGTTTTCAGTTCAATAACCCTATTGTCACTAATTTTACAGTCCATTTCACAACTTCATTGCCTGGCTATATTTATAATAATTTTCATAACCAGTTAAGCTACAGATATGATATCCATTGTTCCACGTCACAAAGACACCTACACATCTGGAGGGCGTATAAATCGACTGGTCTTTGTGTTCATGGTGCTCGCAGTAAAAGAGATCAAACTCATCTTATGCAAAGGAATTGAAAGAAAATAATATTTTGGTTCTTTGAAAAGATGAAACATTCAATTTTAGCCTTTATAACAAAATTTTGGGGTCCTTTTTTCAGTATAAAACTGACAAAGAAAAACAAGCAAAATGTCTGTAAGACATAATTGTCACATTGATGCCTATAAATATTAATTTTATTTTTGACATTTTTTTTTTTTTGACAGTTAGTGACCTTGACCTTGGTATCCTGAAAAATCAACTTATCCAAGGTTATTCTCAACAACGTTTATATCAGTTTTGATCAAAATCTGTTAGCTAGAATGATTACAAAGTTTGAAAAAATCTGTTATGAAATGAAGTTGCTAGAGCAATGACGCTGAATTAATTGGAACAGGACGGGGACATTGCGGGAACACATATAGAGACGAATATATGTTACCACTTAAGTGTACCCCACAATATATTGTATATATATCTAGATTTTCTTTAAGGCAGTATTATTTATCATCGAAAGAGAAAATTGTAAGTGCACAGAATTGAAAGAACTATTTCTTTCTTTATTATTTCAAAGTAATGGAAAGGATTTTCAGGTCGTTTTTATTTTACATTTATGTTTCATGAAAACACAATATATATCAATGCTGCCACAAATGACATTTCATGAATTTCATATGAATTGAAACTAATATCTTAATTCTGCTTTGAAATACAATTTCTAGACATTTGTCTCCGGTCTACAGCTCAAGCACTCTAGTGTAAATCTGAAAGGTACATTTCTATACCACACCCAACACCTCATGGCTAACATGGACCGTTCTGGACATGAACTGCATCAATCCATCGCTACCGAACATGTTTATACATATTGCTTGTAAATTATATTGTAACCTCAAATTAAGAATGGAAGCAGAATATTCAAATGACATGCAAATTAGGTGCAATTTTACATCAAACCACCAACATTAATCTACCAATGTCTAATTTACGTTCCGCAAGATTTGCTCGATAGCAGTCCGGACATGGGAAACTCAGTCAAGTTCATTTGCATATTTTGCCTTGGGACATTGATATGTGATAGTGTCTTTAGCTTCCCTTAATCCAGTAAATCTGGTTATTGTTTATTGATAGCGCAAGTTTTCATAGAGAACTCCATCAGGTCTGCAGTTACGGCTGTCTAATCACAGGACCTAATGCCGCAGACTAGTCTTATTGACTTTGGCGGCTCAGTGGATTCGACATCACCACAATTGCAATCTCAGGCTTTAGGAGAAGCTTCTGACCTTCTGCTGGTTGTCGTCATAACTCAGGAGAGTGAAATTCTTTATTTTATTGGCCAGGACCATCACATACACACATAACAAAGATTTATCCCGAGATTTTGGATTGCATGAATAGACAAGATATGACAATGGCAGATTTGTTTATTTGATAAATCTTAATCGGCTAACTTCCAAAACTTGGAGGTTAACAAGACATAACAAGAACCATACAGAGATGTCTCCTACACGCTTTACTATCAAAAGATTATTTTGATTCAACACTGTGCCCTTGATCTTGAAATGAAAGGGACACTCTGATGACCAACTTTGATTGGTTAACATCTGTATGGAAAACCTGCAGAACAATTTGTCTCAGCCAATCATGGCTAGGATATGATGGCGGCCATCAGTAGTTTTGAAGCCACCATATTTTTATATGGGCCTCTTCATCTTCACTTAAGATTGGGTCATATTTTAAAGTGCCATCCCGGAAAAAGAGTTTGTCTTAGCCAATCACAGGATATGGCAGTTACATTTTGAATGGGCCCTATGTATGAGCCGTATGTTAAAACTGGTTTACAGGATTAAGAGGTTTCTGAAAGCTCGATCCATGAAACTTCCTTGACTTACCCTAATAGCTTATACAATGTACTGAACTTCCACATGGAATAACAGAGAGTTAGCTGTTACCTTGATATATCATATATATGTTCTAGTGTCTTTTCTGTTCTAGTGTCTTTCCTGTTCTAGTGTCTTTTCTCCGTGTTCTCGACTCTGGTGTCTTTATTATACCATCTGGTGTGCATGTTCTCATGTCCCGTGTGTAAATTCCAGTTATTTGTGTCCATGCTCTTATGTCATGTACAGTTAATTAGTGTCTTGTATTTTCTTGTGTCCTGTGTATATGATCCAACATGGTTATACTTTCCTGCTATCCCTGGTTTTTTTCTTTACAATTTTTTGGACGAAGGGGTCGAGTTTTTCTATTGTACAAAATTAACAAAAATTATCACATATTTAAAACTAATTTACATAATATGTACTTTTTAAATTTGATATCTGCATAAAAAAGTTTGAAACAGTCCTTCATAGAAATGAAGAAATGTTAGGCGTTTAGAGTACATCTATATGTTCATTCTCGAGGATACATCTTATTGAAGCTTGTCTAACGGCTTGTGTATATTCCACTATCTTGTGTGTAGTCTTCGGTCTGTTCTATATGCTGTACCCCTAGCTATGACAGGTTAAGTAATATCTGTGCAACCCATCTGGAATCTGCTCAATCAGAGTCAAAAGCTAAAAATTGTAACAAGAATGTTCCCGTTGTTATTTTTTCCCTGTGGCAGCTGTCCTGTTTCGTCTCAATCATATGGACTTTGTTTCACAACTATTAACTGACGAGCACTGATTGCCAATAATATAAGCACACCCTAAAAACAGATGTATGTGCTATATGTGTGTCACGAGACAGAAACAAAGAGATTAATGTATTATTATCTACTTTACATTGCTGGCATCCCTGATGACAAATTCTGTGTCATTTTCAGCGTAAAATACTGAAATAATAAGGCAGTAGATCAGGACACAGTTTGGCAGACACGGTTGTTAGTGTGGGCATGATGGAAAACCAGGACCGAACTATAAAATCATGGTGTCATCTTTATCATAACCGACTTAATATTAATAAATAACATCTGTTTAAGGGGGCTGTATGCATCATGTATAAGTCGCCTGTTGTGATTGAATTTATTTCATGATGTTCTCACTTTTACTCAATCGCCTGCATACTTTCGGGTATCCAGACGAGGAGCTAAGGACCAAATTATTCCACCCTTAAGAAATCCACAGGTGTTGGCTCTACCCTTGCCATGTATAAGTTCAGTTACGTCGTTTTGGTGATATTTTTTGTTTCTGTCTGTGACAGGGTTTTAGCTACACATTTCACGTGACAGGGAGCTAGGAGGACATGTGTACTTATGATAAACACAGAAAATCTGACAGCTGTTAAAACAACATGTAAAAACACTGATGTGGCCCTCATGAAAAAAAAGTGCTGAATTTTTGACTGCAGTGTCTGACAAGCAGGTTCTAGTCAGTAGATATCCATGTCATGAATAGGAGGCACGGTAGTCCAGTGGTAGGACGCCGGGCTCGTGACCAAAGGGTTGCGGGTTCGCGCCACGGCACGGCAATGTGTTATATCCTTGAGCAAGATACTTTACTCCGCTTGTTCCAGTCTATTCAGCCATAAATGAGTACGTGGTTGGGCAGGGCTAGAATTGTTAAATGCTAGCTGTTAGCGCCGAAATGGCAGCTCCGACTGTATGCTCCCCAGGGAGTTAGGAAATGTATTGTCTGGTTGCAAAGGCCCTATAACCAAGGATAATAATTTGTGAACCGCTTTGAGACGACCTACGAACTAGGATGTGATAAAGCAGTATATAAGAACCTCCAATTATTATTATTAATTATGAAGGATGTGTAAGTTCTGTCCTAATTTACCAATCTTACACTTCCACGAATTTGGCTTACTACTGGTTTTCAAAGTAAATCTCCTAACCCCCCACTAACGTACCTCATGACTGACATGTATGCTTATGACTGTCTAGGGCAATGCACGAAAGTTACGACTTTTTCCAAACATTTTCCAGTTGTTGAAAAACCAAATTTTATCTCAGATTAAATTTACAACAAAACATATCAAATTCTGTCAAATTTGAGGCACCTTTCCCTAGGGCTAGCCAGTCCAGCTTTTCCCTGCTTCAGAAGTGTCGCTGTCTGCTGATACAGCTGTTGGTGGAAGTGTAAGCAGATGGCATTGCTAACATTTCAGTGGTCTTTTACGTGTTTAAGTGTAGAAACTTTCATTTCGTGTATTATGTGACCTTTTTTTAGGGTCGATAGTTTCTTTTTATACCTATGGTGACATTTCTGTGGTTTTTACATAGCAAACTGGTACAAATGTTGTCTGGCTTCAACTAAGATCAAAGGAAATGGAGTCATTATTCTTACGTAATCATATTTGTTTATCTTTGATATGTTTATGTGTAAAGCAAGAAGAGTGCAAAGTTGTACCAATAACACATTTTCTTTGGAATATAACATTTGTCAGGTGAAAAATAATGTACATAGCAATACCATGATTCAAGGCAACGTTAACGCACGGTGTTAATGTCATGATCATTTTTTGTATGAAACAGTCAAGAGAAAAATCCTCTTTGTGACGGTGTTTTTGTCTGTATTTATTATATCTCATTATTATACGAACTGTGTGAGAAACCATAATGGAATTCTCACTCCATAATCACTTTTATTCAATTTCTGAAGATATTTTACACTAACATCACGAGGAAACATTAAAACTATTTCCTGATGTGATTCTCGGGAGATTCTACTACATGTAATCATTACCGCATAGATCCACAGTCAGTATCAATAAACTTCCCTCTACAGGAACCCACGCACAGATCCACAGTCAGTATCAATAAACTTCCCTCTACAGGAACCCACGCACAGATGAGCAGACACATGGACACGGAGACAAACTGACGCCAATGTGCACGGGCTCACAGCCTACCATGACAAAGTTGTACCTACTTCTAACAATCGAGCTGAAACTATCATACAGTATGCTTCATTCCTTGAATTCACAAAATTGCTTCGTCTATCTAAATGTGTTGCGAACACTTGACTTTAACTTAATTTGACAAGATTATGGTTCAGGATGACATCCAATCATTTTGCTATCAAATAGGACCGAGACGATCTGGGCCCACAAATTATCCGCAATTTTCTTTAAAATTACAAATTCTTTGAAAGTCCTCTGCGATAACCCTACGACCTGATGAGTGTGTTTTTACGAGGGGAAACTCATCAAAGAGACGTAATGGCCCTGTCAAAAGATTAATTTCTGTCGGTTTTTTTGTTAAAAGTCATATATGCAAGGAAGTCATATATGCAAGGAAGTGTATCAGTAGTTACACAGATACATTAAAACTAAACAGATATCTTTGTGCTACATGGTTCACCTGTTTTCCTGGTTTGTCTGCTTGACAAATATTAACAGGTCTACCAGTAGAAGGTGCTTTTTTTAACTATATTTGACCTATTATAAGCCTGCTTGCCTTAGCATTAATGAGCATGTGATTGTAACTCTGCATATACTGGTTACAGGTCATTGGCTTAAATAAGTACTTTGAATATACAACTGAACATGGTTTAATTACTAAGCATGGCTTATTACAGAGCATTTCGTTTTACTGAGCATGACTTATTTCTGACCAAGGCTTTTACTTATTACTGAGCATGGCTTATTTCTCATCAAGGCATTTAACTTAGTATGCCTTTTCACTGAGCATGGCTTATTTCTGACCATAACTTAGTATGGCTTATTACTGAGCATGGCTTAATTCTGATCAAGGCTTTCACTTATAACTGAGCATGGCTTAATAGAATTGAACATGGCACATCAGACTTTTTACTGACTCTGACTTAAATGGCTTATTTGTTACTGAGCATGGCTTAGTTCTGATCAAGGCTTAATTCTGATCAAGGCTTTCACTTATAACCGAACATGGCTAAATAGAATTGAACATGGCACATTACTGATCATGGGTTATTACTGAGCCTGGCTATTTCTAACCAAGGCTTTTTACCGACTCTGACTAATGGCTTATTAGTTACTGAGCATGGCTTATTACTAGGAATGGTTTATTTCTGACCAAGGATTTTGCTGGGTATGGACTTATTATTGATGAGTGTACATGGGTTTATCACAGGATATCTACAGTACATCATAAAACTTACGTTACACATCTACATTGATACACATTAGAACGTACGTCAAATGCTGTAATGGTGCAGAAAAGCATCCCCCATAAACCCCACAAATAATAAACAGGATGATGAGACTCTAGATCTCTTCCAACAATCTTTCCCTTGCTCTTACTTTCACTACTTTTAGAATAATGTTTTTCCAATTAAATTTTATTTTAACCAAATAGGTGCTAAATATGAACAGTGTTTTTGAGACATCGTTTCAGACTTCAATGGTGCTTGTCTGTAACTGACATAAAACTAGACTCCAATAGTGCTTGTCTGTAACTGACATAAAACTAAGGATTGGAACTGAAACTAAGGACAGATGGAGAAGGCAGAAACATATTTTTCTTCATATTTGTCCGTATAGAAGAAAAGATTAAATGGCTAATGAATCAAATATGGTGTGCAGTCAGTGAATCAGACATGACTGTGCTATGTAACTAACTGTACAGACACTGGAGACTAATGACCTCAGACAACCACTGTCATCTCTACTGCCAAAACAAGGTAGCACGGTGTGGACACATTAATATTGTCACCACAAAAATTCAAGAGGTCGAAGGGATTGGTCATTTTTTAACAATTGGCCTACAACAAGTAGCAACACAAGAGGTCCAATTGGCCTGCTCTTTTTAAAGATGCAAGATACCCAATTGGCCTGCCACTGATGACACAAGAGGTCTAAAAGGCCTGTCACTGACAATCCAAGAGGTCCTATTGGCTTGTCAATGACAGCACAAGAGGTCTAAAAGGCCTGTCATTGACAATCCAAGGGGTCTTATTGGCTTGTCAATGACAGCACAAGAGGTCCAATGAGCCTGTCAGTTACAATACAAGAGGTCAAAATGCTTATTACTGACAATACATGAGACCCAACGAACCAGTCACCATAAACACAAGAGGCCCAATGGGCTTGTCACTGATATGAAGACAAGGGATTAAAACCAGTTATTGATAACGGAAGACAGATAATCGAATGGACTTCTCGATGACAACATAAGTGGCACACTGGACCGTCATCAGCAACAACACAAGAGGTTCACCAGGCCTGCCATTGACAACAACACATTAAGGATTTCAAACAGAGCCTCAATGACTCATAGATAGAGAAGATCATTAGCTAGTGTTACATGTTTATATGCGTGTTCAATTTCAATAGATACGTTCAGCAGATGATTAAGATTCCATTATTATTAATATCCCCTAATAATTCAATATAGACGGTGACAGCTGTTGTTTATATTTTTATTTTATTACTTTATTTGCATTAGGACTTGGAATACCAGGTAATTATAACTAATACAGCCTTTGATCAGTAATGAATTCACAAAATATACACTTAATTTTACACTATGTAAATAATCATAGACAAAGAAAATCACGGACAAGGAAAAAGGAGGTTATACAAACCACAAAATACCAGGTAATTATAACTAATACAGCCTTTGATCAGTAATGAATTCACAAAATATACACTTAATTTTACACTATGTAAATAATCATAGACAAAGAAAGTCACGGACAAGGAAAAAGGAGGTTATACAAACCACAAAATACCAGGTAATTATAACTAATGCATCCTTATATCAGTAACGAATTCACAAAATATATATACACATAATTTTACACTATGTAAATAATCAGTCGAAGATGGACAGGGACAAGGAGGAAGTGGGTTATACAAACCACAACACTATCTTGAAGAGGAAATTCCCACTTTTTCATAATGGTTATCACTAAAAACTTGCATATCAACTGACTTTTCACATACCTCTTGTAGTGCATATTTCATTACTGTATTAAAGCATAATCTTATGAACTGATTTAAAACTAGTCCTATACATTGGGGGGGCCAAATTGGCCGGGTGGTCAAGGAGTCTGACCGTAGACGACCACTAGCCCTCCCACCACTGGGTCCTGTTTTGAGACCTACATAGACAGTCGCCAGGTAATGGCCATATATAGGTAAGTGGCTTTTCTCCGGGAACTCCGTCATCCTCCACCACCAAAAGCTGGCACATCCTTGAATGACCATAGCTGTCGCTAGCGTGTAAAACACAAACAAACCAAACCTGTACCAGTGACTTTGTTTAACATGCACACACACAAGACAGATTTGTCCGGCAGGTATTGAATTAACAAGCTAAAAACTGTCATTGCTTGTTATTTTATTTAAGTTTATTACACAGTACTTAGTTTATCTTAGCTTAAACTCAGGCTAATATTAAATTTTCCTTATCATAAGCTTTCCCCATTAGAGAGGTAGTGTAAATGGAAGTGTGACATGCCCTGTTTCAAACCTTGCAGCCTTTTCATCATTTATTTCGATTACGAGTGTCCTATTTAAGATTATGGCAAATGAATCTCAACTATAATGGCCTGCTACCTGTACTTTCCCTGACAAAACATCAGAGCCACTTCTATTCTCCAGGGTACTAAACCACAAACGTTTTTATCCTGTAACCCTGTTATCTATTAAACATTTAAAGTGATATGGTTTTATTGTCTATATACGTGAGTCATATATATAATACATCGTGAGTTATCAGATCATGACACAACGTCCTGTAATCGGGTACCTGTAACTTATAAGCATTGGAGCTTCGCTTTATAATCTCTGGAGTCGTGGATGCAGGGGAGAATTATTAATGATAATAGTTTCACGTGCCGACAGTTTTAGTCATCGGATAATTGACCAATACAATAGTGTTAGGCGAGCTTCTGACTGTGTTAGACCTCCAGAAGGCAAATGTTTGACTAGGCATTGATTGGGTACCCAGATCAAACTACCAATCAGGCTGTACCCCGTAATTAGTTTGGGCGAGCATGTGTCAACATACAACGTAAGACAAAGTCCCCACAAGGACGTGAGTCATGGGCCCTGAGTCAACACCCATGTCGGTAAAACAACAACTCCATGTGGGCCACTTCTCAAGGTAGAGGTTAAAATGGGGCCTTATAATTAACGCTATCTCTTTCCGGGTATCTGCGAACACAGCTAATAGAAATGATTCAGCAGAGAAAAAAATATTTGTATGACATGCTATAAATCTGTGAATACAGTGTAATTTTCCAACAGAGCTCTTCTGTCAATGGAAAAAAGTAAATTCATTGAAGAGATGTACCGTAGCTAGTTGAAACAGTTTGAATTGACCTCTGAGTGTATGTCTCAAGCCCCTGTAAAGTTATCTAGATAACAATATGGCCAAACAACTTCCAGATATCATAACAAGTTTATATTTCAAGAATTGCCCTATAACATCAATATGGTACTTGTAAATATTCATATTACTAATTTGATTCCGTCCATACACACCTGTAAAGTATTGCAGCCAATAATTTCTGTGATTAATTAATAACAAGAGAGGGTCACTAATTTATATAGTTACCATACTGGAGCAAACAAGGTTAACCCAGTATTAAGATCCTTGACTGATCTCTTCAGGCAAACTATACACAGTAAACACAGTGAAACTGTCATGGTAGCTAAGTCCTCAGCTGTTATGGTAGCTATGTCCTATAATGTCATGGTAGCTAAGTCCTTAGCTGTTATGGTAGCTATGTCTTATAAGGTTATGGTAGCTAAGTCATCAGCTGTTATGGTAGCTATGTCCTATAATGTTATGGTAGCTATGACCTATAATGTTATGGTAGCTAAGTCCTATAATGTTATGGTAGCTATATGTCCTAGGCTGTTATGGTAGCTAAGTCCTCAGCTGTTATGGTAGCTATGACCTATAATGTTATGGTAGCTAAGTCCTAAGCTGTTATGGTAGCTATGACCTATAATGTTCTGGTAGCTAAGTCCTAAGCTGTTATGGTAACTATGTCCTATAATGTTATGGTAGCTATGACCTATAATGTTCTGGTAGCTAAGTCCTAAGCTGTTATGGTAGCTATGTCCTATAATGTTATGGTAGGTAAGTCCTAAGCTATTATGGTAGCTATGTCCTATAATGTTATGGTAGCTATGTCCTTAGCTGTTATGGTAGCTATATCCTAAGCTGTTATGGTAGCTATGTCCCATAATGTTATGGTAGGTAAGTCCTAAGCTATTATGGTTGCTATGTCCTATAATGTTATGGTAGCTATGTCCTATAATGTCATGGTAGCTAAGTCCTAAGCTGTTATGGGAGCTATGTCCTATAATGTTATGGTAGGTAAGTCCTAAACTATTATGGTAGCTATGTCCTATAATGTTATGGGAGCTATGTCCTTAGCTGTTGTGGTAGCTATGTTCTACAATGTTATGGTAGCTATGTCCTATAATGTTATGGTAGCTATATCCTAAGCTGTTATGGTAGCTATGTCCTATAGCTGTTGTGGTAGCTATGTTTAAGCTGTTATGGTAGCTATGTTCTACAATGTTATGGTAGCTATGCCCTAAGCTGTTGTTGTAGCTATGTTCTACAATGTTATGGTAGCTATGTCCTAAGCTGTTATGGTAGCTATGTTCTACAATGTTATGGTAGCTATGCCCTAAGCTGTTATGGTAGCTATGTCCTATAATGTTATGGTAGCTATGTCCTTAGCTGTTATGGTAGCTATGTCCTAAGCTGTTATGGTAGCTATGTTCTACAATGTTGTGGTAGCTATGTCCTTAGCTGTTATGGTAGCTATGTCCTATAATGTTATGGTAGCTATGTCCTTAGCTGTTATGGTAGCTATGTCCTAAGCTGTTATGGTAGCTATGTTCTACAATGTTATGGTAGCTATGTCCTAAGCTGTTATGGTAGCTATGTCCTATAATGTTATGGTAGCTATGTCCTTAGCTGTTATGGTAGCTATGTCCTAAGCTGTTATGGTAGCTATGTTCTACAATGTTATGGTAGCTATGTCCTAAGCTGTTATGGTAGCTATGTTCTACAATGTTATGGTAGCTATGTCCTAAGCTGTTATGGTAGCTATGTCCTATAATGTTATGGTAGCTATGTCCTTAGCTGTTATGGTAGCTATGTCCTAAGCTGTTATGGTAGCTATGTTCTACAATGTTATGGTAGCTATGTCCTAAGCTGTTATGGTAGCTATGTTCTACAATGTTATGGTAGCTATGTCCTAAGCTGTTATGGTAGCTATGTCCTATAATGTTATGGTAGCTATGTCCTTAGCTGTTATGGTAGCTATGTCCTAAGCTGTTATGGTAGCTATGTTCTACAATGTTATGGTAGCTATGTCCTAAGCTGTTATGGTAGCTATGTTCTACAATGTTATGGTAGCTATGTCCTAAGCTGTTATGGTAGCTATGTCCTATAATGTTATGGTAGCTATGTCCTTAGCTGTTATGGTAGCTATGTCCTAAGCTGTTATGGTAGCTATGTTCTACAATGTTATGGTAGCTAAGTCCTCAGCTGTTATGGTAGCTATGTTCTACAATGTTATGGTAGCTATGTCCTATAATGTTATGGTAGCTAAGTCCTCAGCTGTTATGGTAGCTATGTTCTACAATGTTATGGTAGCTATGCCCTAAGCTGTTATGGTAGCTATGTTCTACAATGTTATGGTAGCTATGTCCTATAATGTTATGGTAGCTATGTCCTTAGCTGTTGTGGTAGCTATGTCCTAGGCTGTTATGGTAGCTATGTCCCAGCCAGAAGCAATTGTCTTCATTACAATTATTGTGGAAAACAGGTCCCATTTAGAAGCAAATGTTGCATAAATTTGCTGAAGACTGAATATCGCCTCACAGCTGTTAGTAAGATTAAGATTCAAACTTATTCCACAAGGATGATGATAAAAAAAATCATGAAATTCTAAAAAATAAAATTGCATTTACTTTGCTGTTAAGTCTGGGACTTGCCATTTGAAAACAAAAACAAAAATAGAAGAAAGAAAAATGATAAGATTTTATTGAAAGAATTGTCACTTGAATGTGTTCTCTCAAGTATAATAAAATCCTCTGCTTGTATTTATGCTAGAATATATGTATAACAGGGTAAAAATGTCAGGACTAAAATGAGATGTAATTGCTATCTATATGTTCCAGGTGGGAATATCACAGACAGTTGACTTTAAGATCATGTTCCAATTGTCTAGACAAGGTAATACAAGACCTCAATAACTACACTAAAGTGCTGTTTTGTGTTCATTACAAACCAGTCAAGTCAAACCAGTAATGTTCTGTGCAATCTTGTATTCATTACAGGTTAGTAAATTTTAACTACAGTGCCCTCTGGTTACAAGTATGTCAGTTAAATCAAACTACATTGCCATCTGGTGTTACAATTCAGTAAAGTCAAACTAAAGTGCCCTCTGGTATCAAGTATGTCAGTTAGTTCAAAAGAAAGTGCCCTTTGGTGTAACAAATCAATAAAGTCAAATTACAGTGCCCTCTGGTTTTACAAATCAGTATTGTCAAACTATAGTGACCTCTGGTGTCAATTACAAGTCAGTAAAGTCAAACTACAGTGCCCCCTGGTGTTAATTACAAGTCAGTGAAGTCAAACTACAGTGCCCCCTGGTGTTAATTACAAGTCAGTAAAGTCAAACTACAGAACCCTCTGGTGTCAATTACAACTCAGTAAAGTCAAACTAGTGCCCTCTGGTGTCAATTACAAGTCAGTAAAGTCAAATTACAGTGACCTCTGGTGTCAATTACAAGTCAGTAAAGTCAAACAACGGTGCCCTCTGGTGTCAATTACAAGTCAGTAAAGTCAAACTACAGTGCCCTCTGGTGTCAATTACAAGTCAGTAAAGTCAAACTACAGTGCCCTCTGGTGTCTATTACAAGTCAGTTAAGTCAAACTACAGTGCCCTCTGGTGTCAATTACAAGTCAGTTAAGTCAAACTACAGTGCCCTCTGGTGTCAATTACAATTTAGTAAAGTCAAACTACAGTGCCCTCTGGTGTCAATTATAAGTCAGTTAAGTCAAACTACAGTGCCCTTTGGTGTCAATTACAAGTCAGTAAATTCAAACTACAGTGCCCTCTGGTGTCAATTACAAGTCAGTTAAGTCAAACTACAGTGCCCTCTGGTGTCAATTACAAGTCAGTTAAGTCAAACTACAGTGCCCTCTGGTGTCAATTACAATTCAGTAAAGTCAAACTACGGTGCCCTCTAGTGTTAATTACAAGTCAAACTACAGTGCCCCCTGGTGTTAATTACAAGTCAGTAAAGTCAAACTACAGTGCCGTCTGGTGTTAAATTACAATTCAGTAAAGTCAAACTACAGTGCCCTCTGGTGTTAGTTACAAGTCAATGGATTATAACTACAGTGCCCTCTGGTGTTAGTTACAAGTCAATGGAGTATAACTACAGTGCCCTCTGATGTTAGTTACAAGTCAATGGAGTATAACTACAGTGCCCTCTGGTGTTAGTTACAAGTCAATGGATTATAACTACAGTGCCCTCTGGTGTTAGTTACAAGTCAATGGAGTATAACTACATTGCCCTCTGGTGTCCACTGAATCCTGTCTTATCCGACATCCTTTTGGATCCAACACAATTCTTGAGTAAGTTAGGTTGTCACAATATGCATCTTTATTTGTTAGGTCTATAAGGTATTCATTACAGATGTGTTTTGGATATATCGGAATATTCAGGTGTCAGATTAAACAGGTAACACTGTTCAGCTACATTGCCATGCAACAGAACACAAAACACTTGATATTGTTGAACTATTTTATAAACAGATCATTTACTATACCAGACATTTGTTGTGTCATATATTCATCGACTTATTTATACTTTGTTTTCCTTGTTGTCTTATCTTGTTTAAATAGTCTACCAGAAGACAAATATAATTGTTCGACTTTCTGCCTATTAAGCTTTGTTTGGGTTGGGGATTACAGAATCCAGACAATGTTTTTAATTCTACCTGACCTATTCACTTGCTTCTATTTAACTCTTTTAGATCATTTCATGGTGATATTCACTCAAAAAATCTTCCAGGCAAATGTTGAAATTGGAACATATATTTGTGACTTAGAAAAGTAGACTGTTAAAACTCGTCTATTTAAATCCACAGAAACTATCTTAAGAAACCTCAATGATTTCCGGCTTTTGTTAATTTTCAGGTGTAATAAGTTTTGGGATAGGTGAGAAAAATACACAAGAAAAACCTGACAGTGTGGGTGATGACTAGACAAACTGCAGTGAACTAGAAAAGCGCTTTAAAATCATGGGATTCAATAGATAATAGATGTGGTCCTATTTTATTTGTACCTGATTCAACCGTGTCCAACAGTATAGAAAATCCCTGCTTGAAGCTAAAGAAAACACCCAAAATGTGCCACATTCAAACACACTGCCAGGGAAAAACATGTGCCTTAATGCTATTAACACAGTATTTCTGTTGGCAATTTCTTTCATTTTTTGCTGCCATGCAGACCTAAAAACCTACATATTTTATGGATTAAAAAGGATCAGACTTAAGCAAAATTTGTGAAAACTAACTTCTCCCTAATGAAGAATTTAAAAAATAAATCTGGTTTTACCGTTTAAAAATTGCACTCTGTAGCTTAGAGTTTATCATGTTTGGAGATCTCCACTCCCAGAGAACTCAGTAGGATGAAGTCGCCATGGGTATTCATTGATCAGAATATCTTTCCGAGTCTAGACATCAATGCTCAATTGTAAGTACAGGAAACACAGAATGGCACATTTCATACAACATGCATACCAATGTAACACCGTCCTATAATCTAAATCATAATGACCCTGCTATTTTCATGTAACTTTCAATATCAGCCACAAGGATCAGAAAGACTCCTGATAATAGAACTAGTGTGTAGACTACATGCAATCCTGTCACTATAAATGTTCAAACTGATACCCACATCATTAAGGTGGAGAGTCCCAGAGCTCTGTGTAGAATCTCCAAAGAAGAAGAGTTCCGAATTATTGAACATTTTTCTAAGATCGAGTTGCTTGCCCATTTACTTAAGTAAAGTGTTACATTTTGTATATACAAAAGAAACATATTTATCATCGTTTTCTTTTCCACAAAAGCATTTTAGCTCTGCCTCGGGGATTTGATCACTGGCTATCTTGATTATAAAGCAGGGAGCTCATCCATTTTACTACCAGCCATGTAATTTGTTTTGTCAATACCTTTCTGCAAGTACATTACAAGGGAATACGGTTACTTCATAATGTTCTAACTCCCTAAAAAGATCACCAACTTATAGTAATCTCTGTATGAATATAGAGGAAATAAGATATAAATTTAAAAGGAAAATAACTTTAAAAAATGTCTGTATACAGAAGTGAAGTGAAGGGATCGTCTACATTAGATTACAATACACATTTCTTGGTATACCTGTAATTTTTTACTTGAATTATCTCCCTTGATAAATATTTTATAATTGCTTAGTATGTAAATATATTTACTATCTTTCAAATGCGTTCTCAAGAAGTTGACAAAGTTCAAATTACCATTCAGACAGATATTTGACCAGACACCCTGTGTGGAGCTGTTTTGGATAACGGATGCCTTTTTTCAGTTTCCAGCATGAATGCTTTTAAAAAATATCAAAACATGTCTGGATATTTGTATAAATAACGTCATACAGTTCCTCCGTTATGTTATCTGCATTACCATATTCACTATATAATTCTAGCCATAATATCATTGATCTTCTAAACTTGTTTGCTATATTTTTGGTGACAATGTGTAGTGAATCGCTTCTTTACAGATAGAACTTTGCAGCAACGTTTTCCTGAGTGGTTGTCTATGGATAAGGGTGTCTACTGATACCATCAGTCAGACCTGTAGCTATTAGGATACTCCGGAATGGCTCAACCACGATAAAGGACACCAGGGAACCGCAGACAAAATGCTGTCCTTTTCAGATAAAGCCTGCCAAAAACCAAGCTGTCCTTTTCAGATAAAGCCTGCCAAAAACCAAACCTTCTATGGTTTTGTTTGTGCTACCGACAATCAATTTTAGTGTCCCGGACTAACATCGTATTTTTCAGTCATTTTTAGAGAATTCAGAGATTATTTGCAGGCCCCTTGGGCTTATTTCTGGTCTGATATATATTTTTTACTTGACTCCCTTATCCATTAGGCAAAAGTAAACTTTGTGTTTTGCCTCTCTCTACCTACCCTATTGTTTAGCCCTGACCCTAAGGCTTAAAGATGTGAGAGCCAAAAGGGGATTTGTTTCGGCCTGGAAAAGGACATATAGTTTATGCTTGTTCTATGCAATGAACTAATTCAATCACTGCAAAAGGCAACATTTCGGAAATTCTGCTGATTTAAAAGATAAAAAAAAAGATGATGAAAAATAGGGGGTCAGAATAAAAAAATACATAGACTTGGCATATATGTGGCTGGTTTGTGTGATCTTGCTTCATCAGACACGACACATTTGTAATATTCCTATCTCGTCAACATGGCCATTAATACAAGAGGCCCATGGGCCTTAACGGTCACCTGAGTCTATAGTATTTATTTTTGTTGTTGAAATATGTACCAATTTGAGTAAAAAATAGTATAATGTTAACTTAACTTTGTCAGGACCATGAGCTGATCATTCCTAGACCAATTTTAAGTGAGATCGGCCTATTAGAACTTAGTAGCAAAATAGCGGCCATGGCAGCCAAATTGTATTTCTGATTGACCCGAAAAATAACAACACTTTGTCAGGACCATGATTCGATCATTCCTACAAAGTTTCAGTTCAATCGGCCAAGTAGATCTTTACTTTAAGTTTGAAATAGTTTACCAAAATGGCAGCTGTGGTGGCCATATTGGATTTCTGATCGACCTGAAAAATAACAACACTTTGTCAGGACCATGAGTCAATCATTCCTACAAAGTTTCAGTTCAATCGGCCTAGCAGAACTTGACTTTAAGTTTGAAATATGTTTTCAAAATGGTGGCCGTGGCGGCCATATTGGATTTATGATTGACCTGAAAAATAACAACACTTTGTCAGGACCATGAGTCGATCATTCCTACAAACTTTAAGTTCAATCGGTCCAGCAGAACTTGACTTTAAGTTTGAAATAGGTTTTCAAAATGGCGGCCGTGGTGGCCATATTGGATTTCTGATCGACCCAAAAAATAACAACACTTTGTCAGGACCATGAGGCGATCATTCCTACCAACTTTCAGTTCAATCGGTCCAGCAGAACTTGACTTTAAGTTTGAAATAGGTTTTCAAAATGGTGGCCGTGGCGGCCATATTGGATTTCTGATCGACCCGAAAAATAACAACACTTTGTCAGGACCATGAGGCGATCATTCCTACCAACTTTCAGTTCAATCGGCCCAGCAGAACTTGACTTTAAGTTTGAAATGTAAAATGTTAACGGACGACGGACGACGGACGGACGAAAACGGATAGCAATAGGTCACTTGAGCTAAAGCTCAGGTGACCTAAAAACAGTGCCGTACCTTTTTAAGCTGAGTGGTATACCACAGATACAACATTGTCCCTGTTAACCTCGACACAAACCAGCTCAAATTTGTCATAAATAACATCTCTATGATATAGGTATCAGTTTCAAAAACTAACGAAGCATTACTATTCGGTGAGGTCCTTTGTGGTAATAGAAATGTTTAATTAGATGTTCTGTGCTGGTATAATTACCAACAGTAGCACTTACCACTTAAGATACCTGTACCGGAGATAGTAACACCTATTTCACGATATCTCACGAAACAACGTTATAAAGGGACATTCCTAATTCGTTATGTTCCCCTTGATCTTCACACCTCCGACAATGACAATACAGACTCGTGTTAATTACGAACAAGGAACAAGACCTTGTAAGTGGAGGCACCTGTATGAATTACAGGACATGACCTCGTAATTGGAGACCCCTATCAAGGTTGTATGGGTGATCAGTCATGCTGACCTGTACACTAGATACAATGTGCTGACCCCTGACCCCTACATCAGGACCCTAACACTATCCACAAGCTTACTTAGGACAGATTCCTGTCCTGGGGGGTATGGAGAGGGACAAGGGCTAATAAGTATCGCCTTTGATCTTGTATTTAGTTATTCATCACAAAAAAACTTCTTACTATTACAAAACTAAATAGACTGATTTCAGTAAGAGTTATAGTGATACTGATCATTAGAGCCCCCCCTCTGTAAGAGTTATAGTGATACTGATCATTAGAGTCCCTCCCCCCTTCTGTAAGAGTTATAGTGATACTGATCATCAGAGCCCCTCGCCCCTTCTGTAAGAGTTATAGTGATACTGATAATCAGAGCCCCTCCCCCCTTCTGTAAGAGTTATAGTGATACTGATCATTAGAGCCCAGTCCCCCCTTCACTTTTCCTTGACACAGCTTCAGATTTATTTGGGTTAAATATTGATATAATCTATCAGAACCGGAGAGTAAGCAAATGAAAGCAATATTTGAAATTTTAATGGAGAACTGCTATATACAGTGTGATCCATTATTAGCTAAGTGTGATATACATTGCCAGCAAATTCCATATGGAACTTGGTAATAAAAAAAACATGGGTTGGCATGTTTTGGACAATATCATTTCGACTGACTAGAAATTGGAGCTCCGTAATCCATTTTTTTTTTCCAATATTGATTTTAGGTTTGATGTTGCTATTGCATGTAAAGAAAGCGTGATTCATACCTGGAGGAAATGTCAAGTAGAATAACGTTATCGGCCATCACACTTTGAATGTGCTCGACTGTTTTACAAATGTGGAAATATATCAATGATAACAGTTCAAGAGCCCTGCTGATAATAGCACTCTAATTCCACCTACAAGTATTTAGTAATTACAAGTATTTAGTAATTACAAGTATTTAGTAATTACAAGTATTTTCCATAGAAAATGGCAGGAATTGAAATCGTAGAGTCACAAAAACTTCCACATACCACAGTTTGTTTTAACCGAGAGCTCCATAAGGTGTCAGAACATTATAATGGTTGCTAGTTATAGAACAGCCTCTCATTCTATTAGCACTGGAAAGGTCACATGGACTTTTATCGGTGACCGAAATTAACAAATGCTTCCAATTTAACTTTACCAAATGTTATAATGATGAGTACCGCGGAGATACTAACCAGGTTTTACAGTATATATGAGACCTGAAAGGCCAAGAGAACTTTAATTTTCAACATCAGGTGAAGTGGTAAACAAGCATGCACTATTTATTTATTTTTAATTTCGATACAAATTTCCTCGATTCCTTTATGAGATGCAGTTCCACAAAAGAAGCTATGTTCAGCAGTTTTCAACAAGTTAATTATAATTATAAAAAATCTAGCAGCAAAATTCAATTAAATTGACTCAAGATTTGATTGCACTAACTCCATGAACTTTTGAAATTGACTGAAGATGTAAAAAGGCAATTTTCTGGAATTACAACGAGGACATCTCCAGTTGTGGAAATTAAATTATATATCAGACGAACTTGGTATTGTGGAAAATATCGTAAATCTCCAGACAAACATATAACTATTTCAATTCCTCCACACTCCTGTTGAAGTGTATGCTAATTGAATCATAAAAACAAATCTGATAACTAGAAAGCATTGAAATCCCCAAACACATGTTCCACTCATCTCTAATTATATTAAAAACTTTTCAATATTTGAAATGCATTTCGAGCTAACATTATCAGATATATAATGTAGACTGGAATGAGACGGAATCTCGTTACAACAGATTACGCTACACATCAGGCGAAATGATAGATACTAAATACATGTAGGACCACGTTAAATTGTTTTCTTGAATGTTATTAGTCTACATAGACTACATGAAATTTTGCGACAATAATAAACTTCCTATGTCTTGCTTAGTAATCCAAGATGGAGGTATGTGGTCCTCCTAACCAATATCCTATAACTGTAAACAGTTAGGAGCCATGGAAGTCTAGTGGTGGGACGCTGGGTTCGTGACCGAAGGGTTGCGGGTTCGAGTCACGGCACGGCAATGTGTTGTATGTATCTTTGAACAAGATACTTTACTCCACTTGTTCCAGTCTATTCAGCTGTAAATGAGTATGTGGTTGGGCAGTGCTAGAATTGTTGAATGCTAGCTGTGAGCGCCGAAATGGCAGCACCAGCTGTATGCTTCCCAGGGAGTTGAGAAAGATATTGGCTGGTTGCAAAGGTACGTCCTATAACCACGGATAATAATTTGTGAACCGCTTGAGATAGACGACCTACGAACTAGGTTGTGATAAAGCGGTATTTAAGAAACATAATTAAAACCTGTAAATGACTTTTGACATTGAATGCAATACTGGTTAATTTTAATTAATTGTAATTAAATGCGATTTAGATTATTAACTGACTTTGGTTATATGTGATATAAAGGTTGTTGAGGTTTTATGTCGTTTTAAATAAATTTGCCAAAAATTCCCATCCACGAAAATATCTCAATATACAGTATCTTTATTGATTCTGAATACACTCTCGCTTCCTGAAAGCTTCAAACTCAACTATTTGAAAACCTTCATTACAAAATTTCAATTGTGAAGTCCTTAACCGCCAAAGACAACATCCGAAGATCAACCTTCCGTGTATATACACTGGTCTGGTTTGTGTAGAACTGGGCTGGACACTGGTCAAGAATTGTTTACTTTTGACCACCCACTCTGTCCGGTGTTGACAAACCTCAGGTAAACATGCACACGAAATTATTTGAACAAGTGAATTTGCCAGCTGCAGGACGAGCCTTAATCAAAGGCAAAAATGGTCCCTTATCAAATACGTATAAACATGTCATTACCCAAGTATCCTCGAACATATCCACAGGTACTCAAAATGGTATTGTCTAAATATTATCTAACCATCAGTCCAAGTGCCAAAAGACCAGTACATTAAACATTGTGTAATCTAGGCAAGTTTGTTAAGCTAGCCTCTTGACCCAAGGGTATTACAGAATGACCAATAGGGTATTAGAACTGACCAATAGGGTGTTAGAGCCAAGAATTGGTCAATTTGGTTAAAGTATTACATACTAACACCTGGGAAAGCTTTTATCCCTCAAAGGTTTTAGTCCCCTATAGTACCATTCGTACATAATAGGGGTATATACCGCTGGCTTTGATCTTTAACACCGCGACTGATAGTATACTTACATAGGTAATACACCTATAACAGAGATGTATAACACCCCTATCATTGAATGTGTAAACTGGGGTGGAAAATTAACCCATTTAGTAAGACTTAAGTCTACCCATTATTACTGAGATATCCTCTGTACTTATATACATAAGCTATGTTACACCAGTTGACTGTACACGGCATGTCCTAATGTATCCTATTTATTTTATAAGTAGGTTATTTCATTCCTAATTTCTAATTCTTACCTCTTTTGGAATATTGGAATTAACATTACTATAAACCAATTTTCAGCTTCATTGATGTTTGTCATCAATTGTATCAGACTGGCAAATCTGTGGTGAATAGATTATGACATTAGAAGTCAGGTTTATCACAAAATCAAAGTAGTGCACACATGGCCATTTACACTCAGATCCAAACTAATGTACACGTTCCATTGTATACAAACAGTAGGTATAAACTTTCAGTTGCAACGAAACAGTACAAAAAACAACTGTCGCAAGTAAGCAGTCAAAAACACTCAGTTTAATAATAAGCAAAACAGACAAAAAACACTCAGTTACAAGCAAAACAGACAACAAACATTCAGTTACAAGCAAAACAGACAAAAAACACTCAGTTACAAGCAAAACATACAAAAAACACTCAGTTACAATTAAAACAGACAACAAACACTCAATTACAAGCAAAAAAGACAACAAACATTCAGTTACAAGCAAAACAGATAACATACACTCAGTTACAAGCAAAACAGACAACAAATACTCAGTTACAAGCAAAACAGACAAAAAAAACACTCAGTTACAAGTAAAACAGACAACAAACACTCAGTTACAAGCAAAACAGACAACAAACACTCAGTTACAAGTAAAACAGACTGCAAACACTCAGTTACAAGTAAAACAGACAACAAACCCTCAGTTACAAACAAAACAGACAGAATACACTCAGTTACAAGCAAAACAGACAACAAACACTCAGTAACAAGCAAAACAGACAACAAAAAATCAGTAACAAGCAAAACAGACAACAAACACTCAGTTACAAACAAAACAGACAGAATACACTCAGTTACAAGCAAAACAGACCACAAACACTCAGTAACAAGCAAAACAGACAACAAAAAATCAGTAACAAGCAAAACAGACAACAAACACTCAGTTACAAACAAAACAGACAGAATACACTCAGTTACAAGCAAAACAGACAACAAACACTCAGTAACAAGCAAAACAGACAACAAAAAATCAGTAACAAGCAAAACAGACAACAAACACTCAGTTACAAACAAAACAGACAGAATACACTCAGTTACAAGCAAAACAGACCAAAAAAACACTCAGTTACAAGCAAAACAGACAACAAACACTCAGTTACAAGCAAAACAGACAACAAACACTCAGTTACAAGCCAAACAGACAAAAAACACTCAGTTACAAGCCAAACAGACAACAAACACTCAGTAACAAGCAAAACAGACAACAAACACTCAGTTACAAGCAAAACAGACAACAAACACTCAGTTACAAGCAAAACAGACAACAAACACTCAGTTACAAGCAAAACAGACAACAAACACTCAGTTACAAGCAAAACAGACAACAAACACTCAGTTACAAGCAAAACAGACAACAAACACTCAGTTACAAGCAAAACAGACAACAAACACTCAGTTACAAGCAAAACAGACAACAAACACTCAGTTACAAGCAAAACAGACAACAAACACTCAGTTACAAGCAAAACAGACAACAAACACTCAGTTACAAGCAAAACAGACAACAAACACTCAGTTACAAGCAAAACAGACAAAAAACACTCAGTTACAAGCAAAACAGACAACAAACACTCAGTTACAAGCAAAACAGACAACAAACACTCAGTTACAAGCAAAACAGACAACAAACACTCAGTTACAAGCAAAACAGACAACAAACACTCAGTTACAAGCAAAACAGACAACAAACACTCAGTTACAAGCAAAACAGACAACAAACACTCAGTTACAAGCAAAACAGACAACAAACACTCAGTTACAAGCAAAACAGACAACAAACACTCAGTTACAAGCAAAACAGACAACAAACACTCAGTTACAAGCAAAACAGACAACAAACACTCAGTTACAAGCAAAACAGACAACAAACACTCAGTTACAAGCAAAACAGACAACAAACACTCAGTTACAAGCAAAACAGACAACAAACACTCAGTTACAAGCAAAACAGACAACAAACACTCAGTTACAAGCAAAACAGACAACAAACACTCAGTTACAAGCAAAACAGACAACAAACACTCAGTTACAAGCAAAACAGACAACAAACACTCAGTTACAAGCAAAACAGACAACAAACACTCAGTTACAAGCAAAACAGACAACAAACACTCAGTTACAAGCAAAACAGACAACAAACACTCAGTTACAAGCAAAACAGACAACAAACACTCAGTTACAAGCAAAACAGACAACAAACACTCAGTTACAAGCAAAACAGACAACAAACACTCAGTTACAAGCAAAACAGACAACAAACACTCAGTTACAAGCAAAACAGACAACAAACACTCAGTTACAAGCAAAACAGACAACAAACACTCAGTTACAAGCAAAACAGACAACAAACACTCAGTTACAAGCAAAACAGACAACAAACACTCAGTTACAAGCAAAACAGACAACAAACACTCAGTTACAAGCAAAACAGACAACAAACACTCAGTTACAAGCAAAACAGACAACAAACACTCAGTTACAAGCAAAACAGACAACAAACACTCAGTTACAAGCAAAACAGACAACAAACACTCAGTTACAAGCAAAACAGACAACAAACACTCAGTTACAAGCAAAACAGACAACAAACACTCAGTTACAAGCAAAACAGACAACAAACACTCAGTTACAAGCAAAACAGACAACAAACACTCAGTTACAAGCAAAACAGACAACAAACACTCAGTTACAAGCAAAACAGACAACAAACACTCAGTTACAAGCAAAACAGACAACAAACACTCAGTTACAAGCAAAACAGACAACAAACACTCAGTTACAAGCAAAACAGACAACAAACACTCAGTTACAAGCAAAACAGACAACAAACACTCAGTTACAAGCAAAACAGACAACAAACACTCAGTTACAAGCAAAATAGACAACTAACACTCAGTTACAAGCCAAACAGACAAAAAACACTCAGTTACAAGCAAAATAGACAACAAACACTCAGTAACAAGCAAAACGGACAACAAACACTCATTTACAAACAAATCAGACAACAAACACTCAGTTACAAGCAAAATAGACAACAAACACTCAGCTACAACCAAAACACAAACAATCACTCAGTTACAAACAAAACAGACAACAAACACTCAGTTACAAGCAAAACAGACAACAAACATTCAGTTACAAGCAAAACAGACAACAAACACTCAGTTACAAGCAAAACAGACAATGTGACACTCAGTTACAAGCAAAACACAAACAATCAAATTAAATTGATTTAAACAATCAAATGGTCAGTGTATTGCTTTAAACCTTTTAACTTTCAAGTCTACAGAAACATACTTCATACAGACAGACAATTAGTGGCAACATGAACAAGTTCACGTCCAGTGTAAAGTAACCAGAGACTGGACCAGATCTGTGAGACAATTGCTGTTGTCCTTACTCCCACCTATCATGTTCCAGAGAGTGACCATCATCTGGACATAAAAAAACACTTTGGAGAAACACCTGACAAAAGTTGTATGTCATTAACAGTAAATGTTATCAAATGTTAGTTCAGGGATATTTCTAGCCGCCATACCTCAGGGATAACCTGGACAGAACCCAAACAAAGATGACTGGACGTACAATACTGTGTGGGCTATAATCTGTCATTCCCACTTAGTTGGAGGGCTAACATTACAATTTATATCCCTTCTGAAAAAAATAGTAACCATCCATCACCGGCCTATTGGTGTTTAATAGATTCTGGACAATGAGTTTTTACCTGCCTGGCTACTTTACCTTGACCACCGGCTCACCTCGTTAAAGGAACGCCATGCCAGGTATGCATAAATCAGTGGCTGAACGGGTATAAATCTTGTCTGTCTGGACATCCCTACACCTAGCATTGCTACTGTCTCGTTAAGGACAAAGACTTTTACTGCTTTTTCAACTTTACATATTAACTTGAATTAACAAAATAAATTCGAAATATTCATAATTAAAACACCTTTTTTTGGTTTTTGTCCCTTTGTAAATGCAGATCCTTTGAAACCATTATAAAGGTGAATTTAGTCACAGATTTAATCCTTTTCCAATTTTGAAACTTTGTATTGCGTTCATGATAAACTAACCAAGCTTCCACAAGAAAAGAGCATCTTTATTTACCCCAAGTCCAACAGTTAAAATCCTGGTCAGCTTAATATTAAACTTAACTAAATCGTTCACCAAGTCTATTTTCCAAAATACTTGAAGTTCAAAAGTTCAAAACTGAAATGATATGCTTTGTAATTAAAAAGTGTAATTATTAAAAAGTGTAATTATAGGCAAGAAACACAAAAATCTTTTGAAAGTAAAGTGGAATAATTTCCAATGAAATGGATTTGAAACTTTACGGAATGACCGATTAATTATATAAGCTGATCATACTTTGAAGAAGAGGGCCCCAGGTTATAGACTAATCACTGGGAGTTATAAACTTGGTGTGAAATTATATCCATCTGTGTGAAATAGATGATGACTGACATCAACTGTCCACCATTTGAAACTTGATATTTATGTAAAGTCATGTCCAACATGAATGTCGACCATTTAAAAAGATATCCCAGCAGAGGTGACAAGAATTGATATAATCCCAGCCGAATCAACAGAGATCGTGTCGTGAAGGGACAAAAAATCCAATTCGTGAAAGAACGGCCATATACATGAGGGGAAGAACTCAAGTCTTCAACAATTGTAATCTGACCCCAACACTTAAAGAGTCATCCATTTTTAATAAATACTTTATTGCAATTTCTTGGAGTAAAACATGTCTGTGAACTTTGAACTTCTCCTCAACATTTGAATACTCAAAAGTTAACTTCAGCAGCTCAATCACAATTACAAAATGTAATCTGATAGCAATAAAGTTACATGAAACAAATTCAAAACATATAACCATGACTTAAAAAATAAAACATTTTTTATTTAAATGCATGCAGGCAAACCTCCGAGATCAGAATGAAATTTACGTTTAGAATTAACAGAGGACAGAATTGCAGACAGATCTAATATGCTATCTTTCACAGACTGGCTACCAGCCTCTCAGCTTTTGTGAAGAATTTCCTGGCTTGCATACTACTAGCTTATTTCCCCCTACAATAATATTTTTTTCCTGAAAAAAACCCACCACCTATTACCTCATTCACCCCGGAAGACACATTTGAACTCTTCCAACTCAACGGTTGGAAAAGTTTATTATGAAATTTCAGGGGTGAATGAGTTTAACATCCTGCATCATACATCCATCAACGATATCCTGGACCAGCTTTCCTTTACTGGCTTATCTCCCCTTATTTCGAAACCAGAACCATACATGCAAAAGATTAAAAATTATAATAGTCTCATTTTTCTTCATCAATTCAAGATTCTATAGACCTGGGGCCAGTTTATTGTATTCCTGACAAAACCTAACTGCTTCATTGATTCTGAGATTGATCTATGGGCATCATGTCAAATCGAGGTACCCAAACCACTCCATCCATTAGTATGGCCCCCATAGTCTCCAATACTATAGAAATGGCAATATTGATATTTCTTTATGTACAATATCTATGTACTTCTTAATTTAATACATGGTATAATAAAAGGATAATTTCTTTAGCAATATCTCTCTACCACTTTAGCAACAGGTTGCATTTACCAGGACAGAATTGGATAGCTATAAGTTAAAGTGGTTTTGAATGTCACCACTGCGGAGACCACGTCTATACCAGAGCTGTGGAGACAGTTTTTGTCCGAAGATTCGCCTATCTGTCATAGGGTCGGTCACTGTCAGTACCAATAATAACCAGACCTTAAATCCCAAGTTAAAGTGGGGGGGCTCCAATTTCACTGCCTTTCAATATTTTCAAACCGCTGATAGCACAGGATAGACCTATATTGATATTAAAAATCATCGTCTCAATAAAGAATCCCAACAAATCTTGATTAGTTACCTTGAAGTTCCGCCACATATTGTGGTTTTCAGTTTTTATTCAATCTTAGCAATGGCCTAGACACTTAAGAGATTTAGTGGATATAAACCAAGCAAGAATATATTAAATTGTGAGTAGGTCAACAGCATTGTGAGGTTTCTACCTCAGAATGTCAGTGTGATACTCCAGTTGTACTTGCCTCCCACTGAGCATCAAGTTGTATCTCTGGTCTCAAACTTAATAATTAAATCTCATCACTGAGATATTATACTCAATCAACATAAGTTCTAATGATGCTATTAAATTAGGCCCAAAAGCTGGTTCAACAACCCCTCAATCAATGTACAGAGTGCACGTCCTGAACTCTACCACAAATGTCTTACATTAAGTCTAAAAATAGGTTTTTATCCTGCTTACTCACTAACCCTATTATAGAGCACAGCCATACTCTCCTTTTTGGAACTTGATAATTTCATTCATAAAGATTATAACAATAAGAGTCTTTTGTCTTTCTGAAGAAAAATACTATAACTTGAACTAAAGGTTTGATGTATTTTGGTAATTTAATGTTAGCCTTCAAATATTTTTTTGCTGACATTTGGAAAATTTACAAAAATGAAGGAACCACAGTTGTTGCAATTGTCAATCCACACATTTGGGTCTCAACAAAGATGAAAGATAATCCCAAGGTTCATTTTTTTGTTAGGAAATTATAATCATGTCACAACTTAGTAAGCATTTGTATGATGTGTATATAATTTCTTTCCATGGTTTTATACATTTTACTGAAATAAAGAAGTAATTGAATATATTACCCCAGATGCTGTATATATTGTACAGTATCAATTAACATCCGTATGTTTAAATCTATAGTATATATGTATTGGGATGTTTCAACATCAAAAGTTTCCCCTCGGCCCAGACTCGCATCTTTCGAATTCCACACTAAATATAGCACAGAATTTTTTATCAATCGTACAAATAGCGTTTTTACGAACTAATCATGTTTTCATTGAGATGTTGGAGGCAGCCGCCTGATCACACAGCCAGTGGCTAATAGCTATCTATTTTTATGACAGGTAATCACCTCGTATTTATACATGATGCATACTTACATAGTTACTTTATGATATGAGGCGTTCAGTATGGGAACTCACCTTCGGAGTGCTGTTTGATCATAATATGCTAAATAGATACTCGTAATTTAATGTTTCTTACACAGAAACAAATAAAACCTCTACTCTGGTAGTAGTTTTGTTTTTGTGGTTTTTTGAAATACCCGTCTACATTACCGTGAACATTTCTGGATATTTCCTCCCCCGAGTATTGCAAGTTTTGAATATCCAATAAAGTAACCAATTACATATTTTTTATTTGGAACACGATAAAATGTACTCGAAAAAACCCTCTACTGGTGGCAACAACCATAAATGATTTCTACCGACATAGCTTTCCCCAGATTTAATTCTACAAAAACACAACTGTCTAGATGACTAGGCTCAAATAACAGCAATTTATTGCTCCCCACCCAAGCTTTTATGTTGCAGAAATAATAAAATTATCTCTCTAATCACTTCATGTGTTTTACGTTCCGATTCCTCTTCCTTTTTTTTTTCATTCTTTCAAAACTCCAATTATTACCTCATGTTTTTTCTGACATTTATTAGTTCAGCCTTTTCGTTACCCGTTCATTCGTAAGTCTATCGGAACTTGAGGTGGAATCAAACCAGTGCTTATGACATGATATTTATAAATACTTTCCCTCAAATTACCATTATACACATTATCCAAAATACTGTCTCATTTACAAGTACGCCACAACAAGACAAGTTCTGTTTTAAAACGTAATCTCTTTTTGAAAGATATCTATTTTCGCATGAATTTTTAAGAAGAATCGATCATCAATTCAGATACCTTCTTTCAACCAAAACATATAATGTATATCACCACACCCAACTCTTGCAATAAATGGCAGCAGAAAGTTATGGACATATTTTTGCATTATATCGCATTTCATCCTCAATATCCAGGGGTTACACTCACTTTCGCTCTCTCCACCCCTGGAATATGTCATAGTAAAACTGAAGGCTCAGTGTGCACCACCTTGTTGATGAGACAAGAAGACTAGTTTGATCCTTTAATGTACATCAAAAGAATCTCGCGGTCACGTAGTGGTAAAAGTTGACAGGATTTGAAGTCGGGTGTCTCTCCTTTGTAATCTTCAAAGGACAGGTATCAGCCTAGCAATTGGTCAGTTTTTTTCACCTAAGACCAATCAAAAAGCTATCTTGGTGCCTTCAAATTTGTTATGACCTATTCCAGGGGTGTAGAGAGCGAAAGTGAGCGTAACGCCTGGATATTGAGGATGATCGCATTTGTTTTTATTGGTTGAAAAGTTTAATCACAATGCTTTACAATGTCAACTTTAACATAATGAATATATTAATCCGTCTACTCTGACAACCTGTGGGACACACATGTCAGTTAAATTAACCTATCTAATCTGACAACCTGTGGGACAAAACATGCCAAATAAACCTGCCCAGTGGGACACGCATATCAATTAAATTAACCTGTCTAATCTGATACCCTGTAGGACCCAACATGTCAATAAGATAAACCTGTCTAATGTGACACCCTGTGAAACTCAAAATGTCAGATTAACCTGTCTTATCTAATATCTTTTGTAAGACATCCTCATCCTCAATATCCAGAGCTATCCCTGAGGATTGAGGACAGTTAACCTGTCTTAACTGACACCCTGTGGAATACATGTTGGTTTAATTAACCTGTCTTATCGGACACCCTGTGGGACATGCATGTAAATTGAATTAACTTGTCTTATCTATCACTCTATGGAACACACATATATGTTAAATTGACCTGCCTTATCTGACACGCTGTGGGACATGCATGTTACATAATTTTTCCCGTCTTAACTGACATCCTAAGGAACACATGTCTGTACATTAACCTGTCTAATCTGACACCATGTGGGACATACATGTCAAATTATTCTGTCTTGTCTGACACCATGTGGAACACACATGTCAAATTAACCTGTCTAATCTATAACCTTGATGGACACACTTGTTTAACTTAAATTAACCTGTCTAATCTGACACCATGTGGGACATACATGTCAAATTATTCTGTCTTGTCTGACACCATGTGGAACACACATGTCAAATTAACCTGTCTAATCTGATACCTTGTGGGACATACATGTCAAATACACCTGTCTAATCTGACACCATGTGGGACATACATGTCACATTAACCTGTCTAATCTGATACCATGTGGGACATACATGTCAAATGCACCTGTCTAATCTTACACCATGTGGTACATACATGTCAAATGCACCTGTCTAATCTTACACCATGTGGGACATACATGTCACATTAACCTGTCTAATCTGACACCATGTGGGACATACATGTCACATTAACCTGTCTAATCTGATACCATGTGGAACATATATGTCACATTAACCTGTCTAATCTGACACCATGTGGGACATACATGTCAAATTAACCTGTCTAATCTGACACCTTGTGGGACATATACATGTCACATTAACCTGTCTAATCTGACACCATGCGGGAGACACATGATACTTAATTTAACCTGTTAGTTCAATTAACCTGTCTAATTTGACATCCTTAGGGATACTCATCAGTTCAACTATTAACCTGACTAATCTTTCACCCTGTGTGACACACAACATATTACACAAGATATCAAAATATAGGTGTCTTTTTCAGTAGTTTTCATAAGAAAAATGATTAAAGCAATATGTTGTATTAAACAGGATGTCAGAATACTCAAAACACATATTAGACAGGTTTCACTGTATACATATGTTGCAGGATGTAGATAACCAAATAATTTCGCTGACTAATTTTTTTCTAACATTATCTTTGAGATTATTATACAGGAATTTAAATTTATGTCCTTAAGTGTCGTTTTTCAATGCTGAGAAACCTAATACCATGAATTGGAGTAGAAAAACTACATAAATAACCTACATAAAACCCCTGCTGACAGTAGTACACTAGACCAACTCCACACTCTCATCATCTTAATACCATTTAGTACGTAATAAGCACTCGGGTGCTTCAGAAATTGTCTGGAGTGGTGCATTTATTATGCTAACAATACACAAGCTATGGCAGATATCCTACTTAGAGGCAGTGTAACAATACCCAAGCTATGGCAGATATCCTACTGAGAGGCAGTGTAACATTACACAAGCTATGGCAGATATCCTATTGAGAGGCAGTGTAACAATACACGAGCTATGGCAGATATCCTACTGAGAGGCAGTGTAACATTACACAAGCTATGGCAGATATCCTCCTGAGAGGCAGTGTAACAATACACAAGCTACGGCAGATATCCTACTTAGAGGCAGTGTACCAATACACAAGCTATGGCAGATATCCTTCTTAGAGGCAGTGTAACAATACACAAGCTATGGCAGATATCCTACTGAGAGACAATGTAACAATACACAAGCTATGGCAGATATCCTACTTAGAGGCAGTGTAACAATACACAAGCTATGGCAGATACCATACTGAGAGGCAGTGTAACAATACACAAGCTATAGCAGATATCCTACTTAGAGGCAGCATAACAATACACAAGCTATGGCAGATATCCTACTAAGAGGCAGTGTAACAATCCACAAGCTATGGCAGATATCCTACTAAGAGGCAGTGTAACAATCCACAAGCTATGGCAGATATCCTACTAAGAGGCAGTGTAACAATCCACAAGCTATGGCAGATATCCTACTGAGAGGCAGTGTAACAATACACAAGCTATAGCAGATATCCTACTTAGAGGCAGCGTAACAATACACAAGCTATGGCAGATATCCTACTTAGAGGCAGTGTGACAGTTGGATACGTTCCCAGGGAGAGTTGTCTGCTCTTCTTCTAAAACACTGTAGTACAGCCATAATCAACAGGCTCAAGTCATACCTTATAAGTTACCTCCACCTGGTCCGTTCTGGTGAATATTACTAGCACTCTATATAGGTAACCACAGCCGGTCAGGATACACAATGTGTTTGGGAAAGTGGGCACTTACATCATTTCCAGGACCAAGTGCATTACAACCATGAGGAGTGCTTATTGGTTGAGGGACATTAATCAAGGCAAATATGGTAACAGACTGGCCCCCGTCTCTAGAATATTGAATCATTTAGAAAAAAAATCAACTCTTAATAACAATTCTGATCACTTGGATGTCTGATTCTAGACTAGGGGGAGATAAGCTAGTAGTAAAATGCAGTTGAGAAATCCTGCATAAAAACTTAGGGGCTGGTAGCCAGTCTAACATGGTAACTGCTTATACAACATGACAGGTTGTTAGCAAAAATCTACACAATATTGAGACTGTCTGCAAACAATTTTTTCTCTCTGGCTTTTTCATTCGCTTTATTTATACCTTATTTGCTTTAATTAGCACCCATGACCTTAAAAGCAACCCTTTCCTTTTCAGGACACTTTCTGAATTGATCTCCATTCTCACCTTCTGTGGTTATGAAACATAGTGCTATATACTTTATATCATACTCTACTGTCTCAGGTTGTAACAAGAGCAACCAATTTGTTTTCTCCCTTGGAATGTGTCCGACAATTATCTCACCCTTACAGCATTTACTATCACAACCTATGTTTTGTTACTTAATAAGTCCCCATCCTCTTCCCCCCCACCCTGGCAATGTCCTTAAATGACCTTAGCTGTTAATAGGAGATTAAAGAAAGTAAAACAAACCTCCTCCCTGTCCACCCTGTCAGATTATTTTTGAAGTCTCCTGGGTGCTAATTATGGTAAATACAGTACAAACACACCCTTTAAGGCAGAGTTGTCCTCTATGTGAGCTACCTGACCTGGGTAGAGGGAGTGCAGATTGGTGAATCTTTCCTGTACCATTATCTGTTTAGTAACCTCCATTTACACATTACAAGTTTTGGATGAACCTGTCACAGCTGTGTTCAATTTATCTCAACTCTTACTGAAATAAGCCTTGAAATTAAACCCTGAACATCAGTTATGTACACAAACCCATAAAATTCACTACTCCGATAAAAAAATATATCAGTCTTGTGTATAAAAGAAGCAAGTCTTCAGTAAATTGCGTAATGAAAATATAATGTGACCTAGCAGCTTATCGTATTGCCCGACCCTGATAGAATGTGAAATATGTGGCATGTCTGAGAGGTATGAAGGCTGATCCGTGTTTATTGTGAAAACAACTCTATAGGTACTGTATGTTCCTCCATTAACCGCCCGTATGCTTTCCTTGTTGTACATTTTCCGCCCAATTAATTGATTTTTTCCGATAGCAACTTGCTTCACTAGACCATTACCAGATAAACAGTGTCCTATGGGTGATTGGGCCACCATCACACTGATATGTACAGGAGGTGGCCCCAGGTCAAGAATACCTATATAAACACCCTTGGGTATATCAATAAGTCTATATAGCTCCACTTACACAATTCAATGCCCCAGCAGTTTCAGGGGAAGAATACGCCCGCTGTATCACACGGCATGATATCGTAAGAGAATCAAGGATTTTCTTCGGTATCTTCTGCTATGTGGACAATAGAAAACTAAATTGATCTGCTGCCTCCATTCAATGCTTGGATCTATATCTTTTCTCTTCTCACTTTCCTATTCTGTGTTTCTGGCAGTGTCTCCCTATGCTTCCCTCTTCATATGACCTAGCTTAGCTGTTGCTCATTTGGTAGAGCTACAATCCAGAATAGCCCAATTGGTAGAACTCAGATCTAGAAAAGCCCAATTGGTAGAACTCAGATCTAGAATAGCCCAATTGGTAGAACTCAAATCTAGAATGACTCAGTTGGTAGAACTTGGATCTGGAATGAATCAGCTCAATCAGTAGAACTTAGATCTAGAATAGCCCAATTGGTAGAACAAAGAACTAGAATAGCTCAATTGGTAGAACAAAGAACTAGAATATCTCAATTGGTAGAACTCAGATCTAGAATGACTCAGTTGGTAGAACTCAGATCTAGAATGAATCAGCTCAATCAGTAGAACTTAGATCTAGACTAGCCCAATTGGTAGAACTCCGATCTAGAATGAATCAGCTCAATCAATAGAACTTAGATTTAAAATAGCTCAATTGGTAGAACAAACTAGAACAGCCTTATTGGTAGAACTCAGATCTAGAATAGGTCAATTGGTAGAACAAAGAACTAGAACAGCCTAATTAGTAGAATTCAGATCTAGAATAGCTCAAATGGTAGAACTCAGATCTAGAATAGTCCAATTGGTAGAACTCAGATCTAGAATGACTCAATTGGTAGAACTCAGATCTAGAATAGGTCAATTGGTAGAACAAAGAACTAGAACAGCCTAATTAGTAGAACTCAGATCTAGAATAGCTCAAATGGTAGAACTCAGATCTAGAATAGTCCAATTGGTAGAACTCCGATCTAGAATGAATCAGCTCAATCAATAGAACTTAGATTTAGAATAGCTCAATTGGTAGAACAAAGAACTAGAATAGCTCAATTGGTCAAACTCAGATCTAAAATAGCTCAATTGGTAGAACAAACTAGAACAGCCTTATTGGTAGAACTCAGATCTAGAATAGCTCAATTGGTAGAACAAAGAACTAGAATAGCTCAATTGGTCAAACTCAGATCTAAAATAGCTCAATTGGTAGAACCAACTAGAACAGCCTTATTGGTAGATCTCAGATCTAGAATAGCTCAATTGATAGAACAAAGAACTAGAACAGCCTAATTAGTAGAACTCGGATCTAGAATAGCTCAATTGGTAGAACTCAGATCTAGAATAGCCCAATTGGTAGAACAAAGATCTTAAATAGCCCAATTGGTAGAACTCAGATCTTGAATAGCCCAATTGGTAGAACTCAGATCTAGAATGACTCAGTTGGTAGAACTCAGATCTAGAATGAATCAGCTCAATCAGTAGAACTTAGATCTAGAATAGCTCAATTGGAAGAACAAAAAACTAGATAAGCTCAATCAGTAGAACTCAGATCTAGAATAGCTCAATTGGTAGAACAAAGAACTAGAACATCTCAATTGGTAGAACTCAGATCTAGAATAGCTCAATTGGTAGAACTCAGAACTAGAATAGCTCAATTGGTAGAACAAAGAACTAGAACAGCCTAATTAGTAGAACTCAGATCTAGAATAGCTCAATTGGTAGAACAAAGAACTAGAACATCTCAATTGGTAGAACTCAGATCTAGAATAGCTCAATTGGTAGAACAAAGAACTAGAATAGCTCAATTGGTAGAACTCAGATCTAGAATAGCTCAATTGGTAGAACAAAGAACTAGAACAGCTCAATTGGTAGAACTCAGATCTAGAATAGCTCAATTGGTAGAACAAAGAACTAGAACAGCTCAATTGGTAGAACTCAGATCTAGAATAGCTCAATTGGTAGAACAAAGAACTAGAATAGCTCAATTGGTAGAAATCAGATCTAGAATAGCTCAATTGGTAGAACAAAGAACTAGAACAGCCTAATTAGTAGAACTCAGATCTAGAATAGCTCGATTGGTAGAACTCAGATCTAGAATAGCTCAATTGGTAGAACAAACTAGAACAGCCTTATTAGTAGAACTCAGATCTAGAATAGCCCAATTGTTAGAACTCCGATCTAGAATGAATCAGCTCAATCAGTAGAACTCAGATCTAGAATAGCTCAATTGGTAGAACAAAGAACTAGAATAGCTCAATTGGTAGAACTCAGATCTAGAATAGCTCAATTGGTAGAACAAACTAGAACAGCCTTATTAGTAGAACTCAGATCTAGAATAGCTCAATTGGTAGAACAAAGAACTAGAACATCTAAATTGGTAGAACTCAGATATAGTATAGCTCATTTGGTAGAACAAAGAACTAGAATAGCTCAATTAGTAGAACTCAGATCTAGAATAGCTCAATTGGTAGAACAAAGAACTAGAACAGCCTAATTAGTAGAACTCGGATCTAGAATAGCTCATTTGGTAGAACTCATATCTAGAATAGCCCAATTGGTAGAACTCAGATCTAGAATGACTGTTGGTAGAACTCAGATCGAGAATAGCCCAATTGGTTCGAACTCAGATCTAGAATAGCAAAATTGGTAGAACTCAGAATAAGAATAGCCCAATTGGTAGAACAAAGAACTAGAATGACTGTTGGTAGAACTCAGATCGAGAATAGCCCAATTGGTAGAACTGAGATCTAGAATAGCAACATTGGTAGAACTCAGATATAGTATAGCTCATTTGGTAGAACTGGTAGAACTCAGATCAAGAATAGCCCAACTGGTAGAACTCAGATCAAGAATGGCCCACTTGGTAGAACTCAGATCGAGAATAGTCCAATTGGTAGAACTGAGATCTAGAATAGCCCAATTGGGTCGAACCCAGATCTAGAATAGCAACATTGGTAGAACTCAGATCAAGAATAGCCCAACTGGTAGAACTCAGATCTAGAATGACTCAGTTGGTAGAACTCAGATCAAGAATAGCCCAATTGGTAGAACTCAGATCTAGAATAGCCTAATTTGTAGAACTCGGATCTAGAATGACTCAGTTGGTAGAACTCAGATCGAGAATAGCCCAATTGGTAGAACTCAGATCTAGAATAGCCTAGTTGGTAGAACTTAGATCTAGAATGTCTCAGTTGGTAGAACTCAGAACTAGAAAAGTTCAATTGGTTGAACTCAGATCTAAAATGACTCAGCTAGTAGAACTCAGATCTAGAATAGCCTAATTGGTAGAACTCAGAATTAGAATAGCCCTATAGATAGAACTCAGATCTAAAATAGCCCAATTGGTAGAACTCAGATCTAGAATGACTCAGTTGGTAGAACTCTGATCAAGAATAGCCCAATTGGTTCAAACTCAGATCTAGAATAGCCTAATTGGTAGAACTCAGAATTAGAATAGCCCAATAGATAGAACTCAGATCTAAAATAGCCCAATTGGTAGAACTCAGATCTAGAATGACTCAGTTGGTATAACTCAGATCGAGAATAGCCCAATTGGTAGAACTCGGTTCTAGAATGACTCAGTTGGTAGAACTCAGATCGAGAATAGCCCAATTGGTAGAACTCAGATCTAGAATAGCCCAATTGGTAGAACAAAGAACTAGAACAGCCCAACTGGTAGAACTCAGATCTAGAATAGCCCAATTGGTAGAACTAATACCTAGAATAGCTCAATTAGTAGAACTTAGAACTAGAAGAGCTCAGCTGGTAGAAACCAGAACTTGAACAGCTCAATTGGTAGAACCCAGATCTACAAATCTTGAATAGCTCAATTGGAAGTGAGTTGAATAAATTGCCAAGGCTCAGTAGCAGCAGTAAAAGTATATGTATACTCTGTAGAACACATGTTTTTAGTGTTACTGTAGCCATTTCATCCCTAAGCGCTTTTTTTCCACAATTTGTTCCTTACATATATCTTTATAGAGCTGACAAAATGCACCCAATACTTTTCTTGATAACCATTTAAGTCTGCGAGGCCCAATACATACAACAGTTAAGTCATTTTAAGCACAAAGTTTCACATCAGACACGAAATACAAAATGCATGGATTAGACACTCAAATGACATTTTTTTAATTCCCATGATAATGTAATTTTTGAACGGAAAGTTTTTAATTTAGTTTAGTAGAGATCACCAATTAAAGGTTGGCCATTAAGTCTCAATTGACAGAGTTACACTGCACTTTCCCATCTACAGCAAGAGACTATAAAGGAAAGTCACTAACCTCTCTATGTCAATGCACGTTTTAAGTTCCTTTCTCTCTTAACAAGCCATTCGGATTGATATATCTCGCCTATGCTCCGCTGTGACCAACAATGCACATATCAGAGAAACTAAGTTTTTAACTTAATGTTGACGGAGATGCTGACAAAGTCAATAGACCATGACAGGTAGGCCGCATCCAGCATTTGATGCATGGGTTGAGATGTACTACCAAAGATGCATATATGATCCAAGTTTTTTCAAATGAATAGCCGAAAAGCAACACTTATATCTGAGACTATTTCTGAGACAAAAATCACAGAAGGAAATAGAAATAACATATAACACAGAACTGAATGCCGTAAAAACCCATGTAATTTGCGCACCTGTGTAATTTGCGCAGGTACTTTTTGAGGCTGAAAATCGGGAAAAAAGGTTCTACTCGAATATTTTGCGCACCCAAAAAATCTGGAAAAAAAACGATGTTCATGCTCCGAAAATCGATCTCTGAATATATTTTTTTTAAAAATATATTTCTATGATTTTTTTTTCATTGATGTAAAATGATATTTAAAACCAAGAAGAAACTACGTAAAAAATGTGTATTTTGTTGTTCGTTTTCTTTGAATTATCTGATCACACATGACGCACACGTGTGCGCATATCGGCATACATCAATTCATTTTAGCAATATTTTACATAAAACATTTACTTGCTTACAAAAACATATCAATTAATAAGTAATTCGATGTTTAGTAACCGCTGGTGCATATCTCCTGGTGAAAGACATAATTAGATACCTTTTATTGATCATAATTACGATCAGTGAGAAGGGCTCATCATGGCGGCTTGGGTTACGTCACTTCAAACCAGGTCATGTCACAGTTCAGTTTGGCCACGGAATTAGATTATCTAAGTCCGTGGTTTGGCGATATTTTTTTAAAAATTACAATGCAGTAATGAGCTAACACTATCTCTGTGATTACCCGTTAACAATAGCTCTACTAATTGAAATGATTTGCAGTCGCGATCGACGGACCGTGTTGTTGTTTTTTTCACTCGCCAACACGTGGCGTGAATTACGAAGCCCTACTGCATTGTCATAACTACAGACTGATTTGACTGATAAGGGATTATAAAAAATATGTTTATACTAGAAGCGTGGACAATCAATACATCCTCTTCAAATCTACTCCAAGGAAAAAAATAGTTAACGCAGACTATTTTTACGATGCTTCATTTAATAAATATTGAAATAATTCACAAGGTTATTATCAATCACGTGTTTATGTAATGTTAGACGCAAGATCAACATGAAAGTGAGCCGGAAAAAAAACATGCTATACGTATACGCATAGGCGATTTGAAAAAACTTACAGAACTTACATAGAGCATCAGCCTACATCTAAACCTATCAACCTTTTTAGCATACTAACCTGGGAACCTCTCCTGCACCTGTGAACCATTTCTGTTGCCTGTGAACCCCCACCTGTGAACCATTTCTGTTGCCTGTGAACCCCCACCTGTGAACTCCCACCTTTTCACCTTGTCCTAACCTTTTGTTGCCTGTGAACATTGTCCTAACCTGTGAACTTTACGTTTACCCGTGAACTCTTTCTGTTGCTTGTGAACCTTCGCCTGTGAACCCCATCTGTGAACTACAGGCTGTTAACCTTATCCTAACCTTCTGTTGCCCGTGAACATTGTCTTAACCTGTGAACCATCATCCTCACCTGTGAACTCATTCTCATCCATCTGTGAACTATCAGCTGTGAACCTTGTTCTAACCTTCTGTTGCCTGTAGACAGTGTCCTCACCTGTGAACTCATTCTCTTTCTGTTGCCTTTGAACCTTTACCTGTGAGCCTTCACCTGTGAACCTTTACCTGTGAACCTTTACCAGTGAACCTTTACCTGTGAGCCTTTACCTGTGAACCTTTACCTGTGAACCTTCACCTGTGAACCTTTACCTGTGAACCTTTACCTGTGAGCCTTCACCTGTGAGCCTTCAACTGTGAACCTTTACCTGTACGCCTTCACCTGTAAGCCTTCACCTGTGAACCTTTACTTGTGAGCCTTCACCTGTGAGCCTTCACCTGTGAACCTTCACCTGTGAACCTTCACCTGTAAACCTTTACCTGCAAACTATTACTTGTGATCCTTGTCCTTACCAGGGAATCTCCTCGCATCTGGAAACTTTATTTGTGAACCTTTAATACCCTTACATCACCATCACCTTGGAACCTTTACCTGTGAGCCATCACCTGTGAACCCTCACATGTGAATTATCAACCTCATCTGTGAATGCTCACCTTCACCTTTAAGCCACCATCTGTGAACCTTCATCTGTGAATCAAATATATACCTCGCCTGTGTACCCTTACAATCACCTCTGATCCACCACATGTGAACCCTTACATTCACCTTTAAACCATCACTTGTGAACCTGCACCTGTGAGTCCACACCTGTGAACCCTTATAATCAACTTTGAACCAACACCTGTCAACCCTCACCTGTGAATCATCAACCTTACCTATGAACCCTTACTTTAACCTTTGAACCACAACTGTGAACCTTGATCTGTGAACCACTACCTGCACTCTTACTGGAGGGGATACCACAGGTACCATTACATACCGATGAGTTTTCTGTGTCCTATTTTTTTATTTTATTTACTTGTGACAGTTTGATGCTGATCTTCCATCTTCTTTCAAAGTTGTTGAGCACACCTCATTGCTACTACACATCTCCGCATACAAATACGTCTCTGTTACAGAAGATTCACATAAGTCTAGTATGATATTGTCATCAAAATCAAACAAATATGTAAATCATCTTTGTGCTTCCAAAAATACTACTAAACCAGAAGACAGTAGCATTTTATCCTGTGTAATTTGGAAATCAACACCTTCAAAAAGATAGTTGGGAATTTTGTTTCTGATTTTAATCAAATTGGAGAAAATATTGTCTAAATCTCATTAGAAATTAGACTGAATTTTGCCCCACAAGATATCAGCGGATCACCCTGGAAGAGTGTTTAGAGACTAATAGAAACATTTTTTACCAAGTTAATTTTCATCTGAGCCTATTTATCTTCACACCAGACATTTCATCTAAAGGGTTATTCTACTGAGAGATGTTTCAAGTAAAGGAGCCGATGAAAAAAACCAAGACATTAGTGATGAGATCCAATAGAATGGACCCTGTCACCATCGCTTATCACATTAACTACTTTTATTTAAATGAAATGAGTTGAACAGCTTTACGCATTATGCTTTAGCACAATTACAATCATGACATCTTTAAGGGGTCCCTCCGGATTAGCCTCACAGCTCACAACTTTTTCCTGCTTCCTGTTCATTCTACCTCTTTCATACAAGCAAAATCATGAGGCTTAATGGGCCTGTATTGCTCACCTATTATTCAACAACGATGCCGGCAAAAGCATCTCCCATGTGACCTTTAGAGTGGATCAAGGTGAAATTAATTTAAACAAATTTGATTGCGAGAACGCTTATACTACAGGTTAAATATCATTACTGTACTCGTTACCAATCTTTGTTGGAAGATTCTAACCTGTTCCTCCTACCAAATGTTACTATTCTAGTGGTCTTTAAATGTGGAGGGAAACCAGAGTACCTGGAGAAAACCTACATGATTGGAAAGTGATCCCATACCTTTTCACGTCCGATTGGGGAATCGAAACCCGGCCACCTTGGTGAGAGGCAAGTGTGCTATCTAGTGTGCCACCCAATGTACTGTATGTATCACAGACTGATAGAAAAGGCAAGCTCTTCATATTATGCCCATTCACTATCATGGTTGGGCATACAAATTATTTTTGATGAAATAGATGTATTAATAAACACTTTTTCCATTTCTGATTGTTTTTGTTTCTGTTAAAATATGAAATGGCATACCGGTAAGCGAAATAAGCTTGAATTCTTCAGGGGGAAAGATAAAAAGAATCACTGTGAATAAGAATCAAGTGCATGCTGATGGTCTATAAACTCGTTTCAGAGCAATGTAAATTTAATCCAAAGAAATCTGTGTTACGATAATCCTTAAAAACATTTCAGAGAAGTTCATCACGTAAAAACAATACTTAACAAAACGATTCTCGTTTTTTCTGTCAGGTCTGCAACATTTTTTCTGTCAGGTCTGGACATTTTTGCTAAGTTGCATAATTTTAAATGGATCTTAAGTGCCCCTTTTTTTTATACCTTCCTTCACTTACAACGTACTCTGGAGAGATATCTTGCTGAATTAAGCGATATTGCCAACAGTCATGCAAAAGTTACACGTCTTAATTAACATAATCCTCCACGGGGCACCTTAAGACGGAACCGATTTGAAGATACCGGTAAAGCCCCCCCGGACTAGCATGCATGTACCGCTAATCCCGTGTCCTTATAACCATGTTCCTTTAATTTAATATAAAACGTAGGTACATGCCGATTCTCACCTTTTTAATATCCATTTGGGAAATAAATACCAATAACTGGCAATAAAATGTGTACTTCTTATTCTACCTTTCAAGACTTAATTTAATAAGTACCACAAAACCAACATTTTATCAATGTTTGACCTTCAGTGTTGCACACTGGACTACAATGCACAGAACATTACAAAGATACACTTAAAAGCACTGTACTTTTTTCACCTATTAGTCTGCAAGGTGCCACCATCAGTACACTTTGTACTGAGCAACATTCAAGAAATAATCACAGTGCTAGTAATTAATTCTGAACCTCTCCATAAACGCTGTGATATGATATATTTTGTTAATAGATACTTAAAGAAACATTAAAATAGAAATATGAATCTAAAACTATTTTAATTACGTATAGGGAACCAGTTTAAAATTGGCATATAGCAAAAATCTGAAGAAATCGGACAGCTTTACCAAAATTCAGATTGTGGGTATTTTCTGAAATTGTTGACAGGATAAGTGCACTTTTAAATAAAAACCCCAGTTTTTTATATCATAACTACAAATTTGTTTTAACCTCAAGGTGCAAATTTGTTACACCACACGCTATGTGGCAATTTTAGTAAACCTGAAAATTTCGTTTCAATTTCTCCCCAAGATTGGGTCCCGAATTTCAGTATTTATCCAGTGGTTAGCCTATTGGTCAATAACATGACTCAAGACCACAGCAAAATTACGACCATTTGTGAGTATTGATTAACAGAATTAACAGGGGAAATTAAAGTAAATGTCAGGTCTAACAGCTGAATATCACATTAATCAATTAGAAATTACAATCACCTTTAAAAGGATGACCATTGGATTACAGTGACCACTACAATTAGTGACCGTTCCCCGTGGTCATCACTGCCTGTGGTCAAGGAAAGGCAACAGCTCAGATGAGTCCTAAATATCCTGGAAACATTCCAACATGTTCAGTAAGTCCTACCTAATAGCTCTCTTTGTAGGCCAATTCAACCTCGCCTCCTTTATGCACCAAATTAACCTGCTCCCAATGTAGATCAATGAAATCTACCCTCTTTTGTAGACCAATGAAATCTACCCTCCTTTGTAGATCAATGAAATCTACCCTCCTTTGTAGACCAATTACACCTACCCTACTTTGTAGACCAAGGAAATCTACCCTCCTTTGTAGACCAATTTAACCTGCTACCCTTTGTAGACCAATGAAATATATCCTTCTTTGTAGACCAATTAAACCTACTCCCCTTTGTAGCCCAATGAAATCTACCCTCCTTTGTAGACCTTGATGAAATCTATCCTCCTTTGTAGACCAATTAAACATACTCCCCTTTGCAGACTAATGAAATCTACCCTCTTTTGTAGACCAAATTAAACCTAGCACACTATGTAGATCAATAAAACCTGCCCTGCTTTGTAGACCAATCAAACCTACCCCACTATGTAGACCAATCAAACCTACCCTCCTTTGAAGACCAATCAAACCTAGCCTCATTTGTAGACTAATCAAACCTACCCTCCTTTGTAGACCAATCAAACCTACCCACTATATGTAGATCAATTAAACCTGCCCTCCTTTTTAGACCAATTCAACCTGCCCTCATTTGTAGACCAATTAAATTTGTATCCATATAAACACTACACATCCTTTTGTAATAGGCTTCAATCAATGTAGAGGAATTATTTAGGTCCATTTTGATTCACTTGATATTAGAAAATAGATATATACATAAAATTAATTACTTAATTAATTACTTTTAACTTTTATGCATTATCTTCAATGGTTTTTCTACCATTGAAGAAAAAGCATCAACCTCTCCATAGTAGTCAATAACTGTACACATTGCCACATTACAGAAAGAAAATACCGAACTTTCCTTACAAAAATAACTTGATATTCATCTATTTCAAGGAGACGATCCCCTTTTATCAAACATTTTTAAGAAGAGTGGAACACTTTATTTAAATTGTATCAGCAATATTTAAATATAATTTCTTTTCTTCTTTATCCTTGTTCCTTATCCCCTATTATATTAATGTTTCGATGCAGTATATTTCCCCTGTAAAAAGGACAAAGTGAAACTAAAACCCAATATCTTTACTTGCTTTTTAAGCTGAAATATATGGAAATTCATTTAAAACTCATTTGTCTAAACATCTTGCAGTTGAACTTACAATCGGTGTACAGCAAGTGTATAAATGGGATTTTGATGAGTTTTAATTTATTCTCACATGTGCACTTGGTATATATTTACAACCTCAATCTTTAACAAACTGTAACATTTAGTCATATCACCAAAAATCATGTGGTTATTTAATTATTCCATATGCTGTATCTAACTTGAATTACCTATAAGTGTTTATATCACTGACACTTGGTTCCCTGACAACCTTTTACTTACAAATGGTTCTAACTCTCAGGCACCGGTATAGAAACATATAGGTTGTAATCTCTATTCAACCAATTAACAATTTACCACAGTAAGCAAATAAGTTGCAGGGTTTCACATATCACTTTTAGGTAACTTTATTTTTAACCAAAAGTCCTGTGGAAGTTATCAGTAGTTAACAGCACGGTATCATATATTTATATTTTGTAGTGAAAACTGGTCTGTTCGCAATGGTAAAACATTGTAATAACATATATTCCTATAGCAGACGTAAGCAAATTTAACCATTTTACATTGCGGGGAAAAAAGAAGCAAGAGAGTTTAAATAGTATGTCCCTTCTTTAGAGATGTCTCTGCTGTTCCTTGCTGGGCAGAGATGCTTCCGCTGTTCCTTACTGTGTAGAGATGTCCCCGCTATTCCATGCTGGGTAGAGATGTCCCCGCTGTTCCATGCTGGGTAGAGATACCTCTACTGTTCCATGCTGGGTAGAGATGTCCCCGCTGTTCCATGCTGGGTAGAGATACCTCCACTGTTCCATGCTGGGTAGAGATGTCCCCGCTGTTCCATGCTGGGTAGAGATACCTCCACTGTTCCATGCTGGGTAGAGATGTCCCCGCTGTTCCATGCTGGGTAGAGATACCTCCACTGTTCCATGCTGGGTAGAGATGTCCCCGCTGTTCCATGCTGGGTAGAGATACCTCCACTGTTCCATGCTGGGTAGAGATGTCCCCGCTGTTCCATGCTGGGTAGAGATACCTCCACTGTTCCATGCTGGGTAGAGATGTCCCCGCTGTTCCATGCTGGGTAGAGATACCTCCACTGTTCCATGCTGGGTAGAGATGTCCCCGCTGTTCCATGCTGGGTAGAGATACCTCCACTGTTCCATGCTGGGTAGAGATGTCCCCGCTGTTCCATGCTGGGTAGAGATACCTCCACTGTTCCATGCTGGGTAGAGATGTCCCCGCTGTTCCATGCTGGGTAGAGATACCTCCACTGTTCCATGCTGGGTAGAGATGTCCCCGCTGTTCCATGCTGGGTAGAGATACCTCCACTGTTCCATGCTGGGTAGAGATGTCCCCGCTGTTCCATGCTGGGTAGAGATACCTCCACTGTTCCATGCTGGGTAGAGATGTCCCCGCTGTTCCATGCTGGGTAGAGATACCTCCACTGTTCCATGCTGGGTAGAGATGTCCCCGCTGTTCCATGCTGGGTAGAGATACCTCCACTGTTCCATGCTGGGTAGAGATGTCCCCGCTGTTCCATGCTGGGTAGAGATACCTCCACTGTTCCATGCTGGGTAGAGATGTCCCCGCTGTTCCATGCTGGGTAGAGATACCTCCACTGTTCCATGCTGGGTAGAGATGTCCCCGCTGTTCCATGCTGGGTAGAGATACCTCCACTGTTCCATGCTGGGTAGAGATGTCCCCGCTGTTCCATGCTGGGTAGAGATACCTCCACTGTTCCATGCTGGGTAGAGATGTCCCCGCTGTTCCATGCTGGGTAGAGATACCTCCACTGTTCCATGCTGGGTAGAGATGTCCCCGCTGTTCCATGCTGGGTAGAGATACCTCCACTGTTCCATGCTGGGTAGAGATGTCCCCGCTGTTCCATGCTGGGTAGAGATACCTCCACTGTTCCATGCTGGGTAGAGATGTCCCCGCTGTTCCATGCTGGGTAGAGATACCTCCACTGTTCCATGCTGGGTAGAGATGTCCCCGCTGTTCCATGCTGGGTAGAGATACCTCCACTGTTCCATGCTGGGTAGAGATGTCCCCGCTGTTCCATGCTGGGTAGAGATACCTCCACTGTTCCATGCTGGGTAGAGATGTCCCCGCTGTTCCATGCTGGGTAGAGATACCTCCACTGTTCCATGCTGGGTAGAGATGTCCCCGCTGTTCCATGCTGGGTAGAGATACCTCCACTGTTCCATGCTGGGTAGAGATGTCCCCGCTGTTCCATGCTGGGTAGAGATACCTCCACTGTTCCATGCTGGGTAGAGATGTCCCCGCTGTTCCATGCTGGGTAGAGATACCTCCACTGTTCCATGCTGGGTAGAGATGTCCCCGCTGTTCCATGCTGGGTAGAGATACCTCCACTGTTCCATGCTGGGTAGAGATGTCCCCGCTGTTCCATGCTGGGTAGAGATACCTCCACTGTTCCATGCTGGGTAGAGATGTCCCCGCTGTTCCATGCTGGGTAGAGATACCTCCACTGTTCCATGCTGGGTAGAGATGTCCCCGCTGTTCCATGCTGGGTAGAGATACCTCCACTGTTCCATGCTGGGTAGAGATGTCCCCGCTGTTCCATGCTGGGTAGAGATACCTCCACTGTTCCATGCTGGGTAGAGATGTCCCCGCTGTTCCATGCTGGGTAGAGATACCTCCACTGTTCCATGCTGGGTAGAGATGTCCCCGCTGTTCCATGCTGGGTAGAGATACCTCCACTGTTCCATGCTGGGTAGAGATGTCCCCGCTGTTCCATGCTGGGTAGAGATACCTCCACTGTTCCATGCTGGGTAGAGATGTCCCCGCTGTTCCATGCTGGGTAGAGATACCTCCACTGTTCCATGCTGGGTAGAGATGTCCCCGCTGTTCCATGCTGGGTAGAGATACCTCCACTGTTCCATGCTGGGTAGAGATGTCCCCGCTGTTCCATGCTGGGTAGAGATACCTCCACTGTTCCATGCTGGGTAGAGATGTCCCCGCTGTTCCATGCTGGGTAGAGATACCTCCACTGTTCCATGCTGGGTAGAGATGTCCCCGCTGTTCCATGCTGGGTAGAGATGTCTCCACTGTTCCATGCTGGGTAGAGATGTCCCCGCTGTTCCATGCTGGGTAGAGATACCCCCACTGTTCCATGCTGGGTAGAGATACCTCCACTGTTCCATGCTGGGTAGAGATACCTCCACTGTTCCATGCTGGGTAGAGATGTCCCCACTGTTCCATGCTGGGTAGAGATGTCCCCGCTGTTCCATGCTGGGTAGAGATACCTCCACTGTTCCATGCTGGGTAGAGATGTCCCCGGTGTTCCATGCTGGGTAGAGATGTCCCCGTTGTCCAATGCTGGGTAGAGATGTCACCGCAGTTCCATGCTGGGTAGAGATACCTCCACTGTTCCATGCTGGATAGAGATGTCCCCGCTGTTCCATGCTGGGTAGAGATGTCCCCACTGTTCCATGCTGGGTAGAGATGTCCCTGCTGTTCCATTCTGGGTAGAGATACCTCCACTGTTCCATGCTGGGTAGAGATACCTCCACTGTTCCAGGCTGGGTAGAGATACCTCCACTGTTCCATGCTGGATAGAGATGTCCCCGCTGTTCCATGCTGGTAGAGATGTCACCGCTGTTCCATGCTGGGTAGAGATGTCCCCACTGTTCCATGCTGGTTAGGGATACCTCCACTGTTCGATGCTGGTAGAGATGTCAGTAGAGATGTCCCCGGTGTTCCATGCTGGGTGGAGATGCCCCTCCTGTTCCATGCTGGGCAGAGATACCTCCGCTGTTACATGCTGGCTAGAGATACCTCCACGGTTCCATGCTGGGTAGCGATACCTCTGCTGTACCGTGCTGGGTAGAGATAGCTCCACTGTTCCATGATGGGTAGAGATACCTCCACTGTTCCATGCTGGGTAGAGATACCTCTGCTGTACTGTGCTGGGTAGAGATGTCCCCGCTGTTCCATGCTGGGTGGAGATGTCCCCACTGTTCCATGCTGAGTAGAGATACCTCTGCTGTACTGTGCTGGCTATGGATGCCTCAGGACTTTTCCATGCCGGATGAGGATGTCCAGACAAGGACCATACCTCTAAAGTGTAAAGTGCAAGTCTGCTGGAGGTTGTATACCTGTTCTGTCTGTTATGATCAGTCTGTATTTTATTCAAAGTGCTAGCACACAAATAATTGTAATACCCAACCCAGACCATGTATTATACCCCACTTCATAGGCAGACTGAATTATTTGAGCCAGAAGCCTTGTTCAAAGACATAGCGTCCCTCAGATACAGGATCCAAACCCTGGGCTTGACCGCCAATAGGTTGTGTACAAGGTCAGACGGAACATGCTACGTAAGTACTTTATTTCCCTATATCCTTTATTCTCCTGCACTTTAAAGCTGGATAAATCCTATTGGAGCTGTTCCAGGCATCGGCCAGGATCACACTAGCATGCACTATGTAATTCATCATGCCTCCATTAACAGTCCAAGACCGTTTAATGGTATTCCCAGATGCGGAAGGAGACCAATTTGCAAACATGCAACCTGACCTAAGCACTGTTATACATTAGCCTCAATGGGGACGGTATGCATCCACTTAGTATGCAACGAAAGCCCTATTTTACACTGAGACAGTCCTATCCAGGAAACACACACCTATAGAACTGATGCTAAATGCATTTAAATACCCTTGACATTAAACATCTTACTGATACAGGAACAATATGCCATCAGGGCTACAGATAACATTTAGAGTGTCTGGTTGACTTTTTGTATACAAATACAAAATTTATATAGGATTGTGCCTGAGTTCCCATTTCATGTGAGATTTTTTTAAATGAGGCAAAGAATTTTTCATTTCAGAGGGCATCTGGTGAGTTGATATGGAAAATTTGTGACGGGTTCCATAAATCTATCAAACTGAAACTACTTCAAGATCTGTTACACAACATCAAAAACTTTCTATTTTTTATCCCATAGAATCTGCTGTACAGTTTAAAAGGAACAGATTTTTGCACTTAATATCAACAAAATTTGGTTTGCATTGTCAAAATTTCAAAAAGAATAATTTCACAACAGAAGAATGTAGGATTAACATACAAGCTTCTAGGCGACTGTGACCTTGCAGCCGATTCCAGCTAGAACACTGAAAGGTCAGCAATGGCCCGCCATGTGTCTGACTGTATCACCACCCGTCAACACATCCTTAAATTTATTGGTAACAGTGACCTTGACCTTGAAAAAAATTCTGACCCCTTTTGCACATTTACATATTACAGTGTTTTGATTCTGAGATAATCTCCAGAAACGAAAAGTGTGGACGGATGGACACCATGATTACAGTAGCGCACCTACATCTCTGATGAAGGGCCTAAATAAAGTTATGATTTTTTAGTTGCTAGTTTTGTTGTGTTTTTGTCTCCTTTTTCTTTCGGTATTTGCTTCACTTCCCAATTTAGCCTTTATCTAGCTAATTGGATTTGTGGTTAGCATTGACGATATCTTACTTTTACCGTGTACCTATAATCACAATATAATCTAGTCACATTTCCCATGGAATAGGAAATATTGAGTTCAGCAACGTTTTTTACAACTATGCAAACTACAGGTTCACACATAACGGATGATGACAAAACATCTGTATCAGCAAAATGCTTTAGAAACATAAAACCTAATAAACAACAGTATACATGGCTGTTCCATCTTGCCCATTACTATTACTCAACAATTTGTATGTCTACTCAAGTTTCAAAAAAATCTATAAATCGTGAGGCGTTATAAACCGGACAGATCCTCATCTCAAGCCTGCTGATACTTTCTACATTTCTGAAAAGGAGTATCTCCATCTTGATAACAAGCCTCAAGAAAGCATGTTCTCAAACAGCTAAACCACGAAACAAATGCCGGATATTTCTTTGTACAAGAGAACACATGCAAGTATGTGACTTGGGCCCATTGAGCACTGGCTATACATGCAAAGATATGATCTATACATTGGAATGAATCTCAAGAATACTGCCGAACACCATGTACATGCACAGAGCCCGGTGCTGACAGTACATAAAAATACAGGCTGCTGTTGCAGTGTAATGCATGTGCCCACCACAACCATCGCGAGCTTTCCGCTTACAAGGTAGATCCATTCGCAGAGCTGTTTGTCAAATGAAATTCTAGTTGCAGTGTGAGATTGCGTTCCAGCATGCACAGTTTTAAGTGCTGCACGCGCTCAACATTCTGTCAAAAGCCAGCATACAAGAACGGCAGAGTTATTCAATACGCTGGGCTGTTAAGAAACTGCATTTTATGCATATCATAAAAAGTTGATAAAAATATTCTAGAAATGCAACAAACTTATCTGTTCGCCTGGTGGGCATGTGGACTCATCTGATAAAATGACACGTCCTATTTTCATTTAAATGTGCTACGTGCCGAGAAAAGGCAGGCATCCATACAGGAAAAGTTGAATTTTGATGTTACACGGCCAGAAATAGACAAACACATGCATATTATATACCAAACAGGGCCTGTTTTACACTATAAGGCTGAACAACAGTTAATGTCTGCAGCCGACATCTCGAAGTCACTGATTCAAACTGACTCGAAAAGCTTGGAGAGGGTGCAGCTAGTTCAGTGTTCTCCTCAACAAAACTGCCAGCTTTGCAGTATTGCGTTTTTACAGCTAATTTCAGCCCTGAATAACTCTTAAGACACTAAAGTTCCAAACAATGGACTCTCCCTGAATGTAATTGATGCTGTATGTTTTTATCCAGCTACTGAAATAAAATTGTATTCTTAATGCAATACACTTCATTTAAGTGGATCTCTGTTTAATGCCTCAGACATATAACAAATATTTCAATCTAAATTTCCACTGCACACTATATCAGGACTCTTATGTAACTGAGTTTGTGAATAAAAACACAAAGTTCATTAAATTCTTAGGATGAAGACACGAACAAAGAAAACATCATATGGAGAAAAGATTGAACACCTATGACAGTAAGATTGATTCTCGATCACGAAACAATTGCGGCGGTGTTCTGACGCTACGTTCTATGGGAAAATATTAAAACGTCACAACGCCACATCACGAAATCGTAATTACTCTTCAGAAGGATGAAAGCCATACAGCCAACGAGCTATGATTGAAATGGATTTCTGGCAAGTAATTCCAAAGTAATGACACCTGGTAATCAACTTGTTCCATTAGGTACTTAACTCGCAATGTCTTGTGCAAACGCCTTAATTCCATCATATTTGATCCCACCTCTGGGATTAAAAGCACTGTAAATTCTCCACGATAATGCCTGCTATGTTACTTCATAGGAAGTCTGACTTCACTTCTCATCTACCCAATTCAAAACAAGTAGCAATTTATACCCGGACCAGTAACTATCAAGGAAGTATTTGTGATTTCGTATCAGTGGAATACCAATGATTTGTTTTAATTTCAGAGCAACAGAATAGCACTGGTAAATAGTTTAGCTTCAGATCAGTAGAATACCAATGGTGTATTATAATATATCTTTATACCATAAATTACAAGAGGTATATGTTTTTGCTCCAGATCAGTATAAATGTATTTTCTGCTTCAAATTAAAATATTTATAAAATAATCACCAATTAAAGGTCATTCTCCCCGTACTGATTGTCCCTGCCCCTCTTGGTGCTTCCTCCTCCTGTTTCCAGTCCTTTGTGTGTGTACCTTACTGCTTGTCCAAACCCATCCTTCCATTTTTCCCATCCCTACCCACTCATGTCCCAATGTCCTTTAACTCCAGCTTCCAAATCCTCATGTTATCTCATATAATTCATTTACCCCTGAAGACACATAACTCATTCACCCCTGAAGACACATAACTCATTCACCCCTGAAGACACATATAACCCATTCACCTCTGAAGACACATATAACTCATTCACCCCTGAAGACACATAACTCATTAACCCCTGAAGACACATATAACTCATTCACCCCTGAAGACACATAACCCATTCACCCCTGAAGACACATTTAAACTCTTTCACCCCTGAAGACACATAACTCATTAACCCCTGAAGACACATAACTCATTAACCCCTGAAGACACATAACTCATTCACCCCTGAAGACACATTTAACTCATTCACCTCTGAAGACACATTTAACTCGTTCACCCCTGAAGCCACATTTTGCTGCAGTGCATCAAGCACAAGTGTGACTCTCCCCCGCCCCCGCCCCCTCCTCCATGTATATCTCCTTTCCTTTCCAATCAGGACTCTTTCCTTTCCAATATCTATATATTACAGATAAAGAGGAAACTGCTAGTACAATGCAGTAATTATCATCACCGTTGATTGTACTCCCCTAGGACGCAGGCCCCCCTAGTACATCCATTACTGTCAGAGTAGCTCTCTATCTCTGCTGTACTCTCCAGCAAAACCTGCCATTTATGCTCCATCTGGTGCATGTAGTTCCCCATTGTGAGGGGCTGGGGGACTCAGGGGTAGTCACATACAGAGGTAGGGGTAGGAGGCAGGCAGGCAGGCAGTCCCGATCAATACCAGGCTCCAGTAATCCTATATCTTTAACATTTTCATCCATCATTTATACACAAATGGTGAATAAAATCAACACATGTTGGAGATGGAGAGAGGGGAATAGAATCTCAACAATTACGTAATTCCAGTTTTCTCCTTAAAAGCTATTTTCTGAATATGAGCCATAATTTGATATCCTTTGTGCATATACAACCCGTCTCTGAGACACGCCCAACAGGAAATAGGACCAGCTGACAAGTAGCTACGAATATAGCTCATATTTAATCCTATGAATATGCTTGTGTTCTTTTTTTTCTCTAATGCCTATTTCAGTCACCTGTGTATGAACACAACCATTATCATCAAAACGTAATTTTAAAGATAAAGAAATTGGAGCTGAAATGTTGACTATATCAGTTACAAATCATTGACGCAGGCTGTTTAAATAAATGTTCTTTATATGCAGATATCAAGAAATAATGAAAAAAGTGAACTTACCTTTATTTTCACCAGGCATGAAATGAACAGCTGTGAAAGAAATGCGGAAACTTGATAAGATGACCAGGCCCGCGATTTCTAAAACAAGGTCTCGAAATTCAAGTTCTTCACCTGATCCAATGAGATAAATCTGTAATAAGAATTAACACTTTTTCTTAAGCACGATTTCAGAGACACACGATACCCCATTCACTGTAGTAAGTGTTAGAAACTGACCTCATCAAGATGTATAAACTACAGTAGATGTCCTGCCATCATGTTAGCCTCATTTATCAGTGTATAATAGAAACCTGTATATCAAGATAAATGGAATATCTGGATTAACAAACTTAATCACGGTTAAATGGCATCCCGATATATATATATATATATATATATATATATAAATAGGCATGACAACTTCTGGACAGACGATCAATCCTATCTAATAATGTGAACCCTGTCTAAAATGAACAATAATGTGAAGAGATATTTAAATTTGGAACAACTTTAAAGGTTTAACACCTTATTTATCCAGCAATAAGCCCATGCCTGGTAATAAGCCCATCCCTATCTATCACAGCTCAGAAGAATTGTCAACTAATAATATTTCATAATCTTGTAATAAGCCCACCCCTACTTTAATTTTGAGTGTATGTATTGGCCCCCTTGTAATTTAACAAGAATTCCGAAGGAGTGATGTGTCACCTGCTCAGCGCTTGTTGAAAGTTGAAATTCGACAGGAAAACCTATCATATATGTTGAACATTATTGCATCTAGCATCACCGTACAAAATTTGAAAGGAAATGATTAAAAAATAAAAAAGGTCTTGCATTTACAACACAATTCCCTTATTTGGCAATAAAAGAGAAATACCTCTACCAAAAATGCTCGTAAACTTCTGAAATACGAACTTGTCCGAGCTATATCGGTATGCAATATGTGTACCAAGTTTGGGTTCAATCAACCCAAGGGAACTTGAGTTATTGCATGGAAACCTTTTTCGGACGCGGCATCCGATGTTGCCGACGCCGACAAAGTAATACCTATATGTCGCCTCGCGTTGCAGACGACACAAAAAGTGAGTCAGCAAAATCATGTTGACACAAAACTTCAGTGTATATATAGTGATCCAGTGATGTAGTATGACCACATCGAAGGTCTGAATTATACAGGTTTCCAGTTTATAAAGGTTTTCAATAGGACAAGTTACACTGTGCAGGTTGTATTTACAATAGTACATTAAGTACATCTATAGATACAAGTGACTTCATTTTCTTGCAACTGAAATCTAATCAAAGATAAGCTTCACAGTGAGTTTTGCCCACTGATTTCCAAACCGCACAGAAAATGAGGCATTGGACTGTTCCAAGGTACATTGTTGCAGAGAAGGTTTTTACAATGGCCATTTGAAGCAGTCATGATTAGAAACGGTTATTAGGGACAGACCTATCTCATGATTGAAAATCTGAAGCGGTCCTGTTGAGATTTGATGAATGATTTGAAGCTCATGTGTTAAAGAAAACTCTAAATTGAGGCACTTTTTGAAGCAGTTATGTGTACTAGATCATTTGTATAATGAACCATTTGAGGCAGTTATGTTCCAGAGAGAGAGGTCTCAGGATGGGAAATTTGAAGCAATCATGTTCAAGAGATTGATCTCGTCTGACAGACATTTTAAAGCAGTCATGTTCAAGAGAGAGATATTCTGATGAACCATTTGAAGTGGTTGTGATGAAGAGGTAGCAAGATAGCATCATAGCCAATATGATATACGCCATACAAACATGTACATCACCATTTTCTCAATACTTGCTTCGTTAACATCTTTGACAGTATCCATTATCATGGATAAACATTTTCCTATCTTTAGGGATCACATTTTTGGTTCAGAATCATTGACTTCTTTTTATTCAATATGCCACCAACAGATGTTGATAGTAAACTTAGAAACTTCAGTAGATTTTATTGTCCAAGAAAGCGTGACATACCGATTGTCATATCTTGTCACTCTGTCACTTACATCTCACGTGATAGACCAGGACATAGGATCACTTGATGATTGAACCATGAAACAAGAAAGTATCGTGTTACATATCAAGTGTTGTATGGACTGTGAAACAGGACGAGATCATGTTACGATTCTGGTGTTGTGTAACAAGCGGAGGTGATGTTACTGCCTGGCCTCCGCTAATGAACTCTCCGCTAACACGTAATTATAAGTTCGTAACGCAGTGTATACCTGTACAGATGACTCTTTAGACAGGTGAGAAAGTCTCCTCTCACCTCATCTTTCTTTATCTGTTGATGAAATATTATCAGGTATCCCTTAGACTGTTGTCAGATGCACAATATGTGTACTCAGAATTTGTTTTTTTCTCTTCGAGACCACCCTATAGATATGACAGTGCACTGGTTCCACCTCCTCAACTTAAACCACAGAGACACATAGGTCTCTTTATAGAGGTGCAAACCTTTTATAAAGTTTAAGTGATGCGATACTGATGGCATTAGTCACCTTCTTGTATGCTCTGGTGAGTTACAGGGCCAGGTCTCTTCCAACAAAATTTACCGTACTGGCTTTTAGTGGCTCTTGGAATTTATTCTGATACATTTTAAAAATATTTTGAACCTCATCACCTCTAAATATGCTTATGATATCTTTTACAGAGTGAAATAGATAGAACATCACTATTTAGGTACCAGGAGCTCTCCAGTACTTCAGGGTGTAGAACTGTGACTTATACAGCAGTAACGAAGTACTGCTCTCTACAATACTCACAAAACCTGACCCGTCACGTTAAATGTCTTGGCTCATTGACTAAGGCGTGCTCACTCCTTCGTATAAAAGTGTATGTGGACTGGCTAGTATCATACTGTATTAACAGTGTCTATTTATAAGGTAAATACCTATGGTATAATGTTTTTAATATATCCATTCCTTATCTTATTACTTTCCTTGGAGATGTAGTAAACACCTAGCTGTCATAGGACCTGAAATATTGCATTACATTGTTTTTCTGTCTGTTATACCCGGTCTAGTATTATTTAAACTTCACTTATTTCACAACAATTATGAAAAAAGTTATTTCAACTTATATTTAACCACTCTTTCTGGCCTTTTTATCACGCTGAGTTTTGTGTGAGGAAACTGGAGTACCCAGAGAAAACCCAAGAGGTCGGGCAGGTTACCCCACACCTTTTCATGCCTGATTGGGGAATCAAACCCTAGCTGTCTTGGAGAAAGCCGAGCCACCCGACGTCTAGTATTACTTTGTACATGTGCTACATACTATCTACTGTCATTTCAAAATATAAAATGAAGATGACATACATTTTTCACTGAAACAGTTGATGTAAGATGGCATTCATTTTGTATTTTTATTGATACTTGACATTTGGAGTTTGAGACCATTTACCTCAATCAGCTTCCTCTTTTATTGGTGCTTGACTATCGGAATTGGAAAGAATGTACATGGGGAGTATTTTTTTAATGTATTGGTGTTGGGCTACTTAAGTTTGAAACCCTTTGTTTTTACTTAATTGGTGTTGTGCTATTGTAAATTAAAGGACATCCATTTCTCACAACCGGAAGCTTTGTTTTTGACTAATTGTTTTACTTTATTGATGTGAAGTTTGAAAAAAACTTTGTTTTTAACTTAATTGGTGTTGAGCTATCATAGCCTATGGTAAGTTTGAGGACAACAATTTCTTACTTTATTTGCATATGAATATATATACAGATACTGGAATGATGGCTTTGAAAGCATGTACTTTCTTATTTCAGTACATGAGAACATTTACTCCTATTTTTTACTGTTGATGGGGACCATTGGGTTAACTGTTGATAATACATAAAGAGTGATTTATAGAGATAGCCTGTAGGCTGGCACACAGGGAGGGACTCTCTTTAGGTTTGACAGGGTCTGGGTCCCACATTATCTCCCACAGACAGGACGCTTTGTTAGTGTATTGTTGATCGTAGCTGCATTACGATTTTATCATTATCAGCTCAAAATTTCACGTCTAATTCACGTGGTTGTCATATCAATACAGATTGAATATACGGAATGTGTTTGATGAAAAACTTCCAATATAAATTTAATTGTTGCTAGATATAGGAAACCACAGGCAGAGTACAATGGAGGAACATCTGATATTCTGCCATATCATTATGATACTAAAACCATAATCTTGTGAATAGCGGTATCAAGTACAGGTGAGATATGCCGAGAGGACACCTGATACGAGAGGACACCTGTTACGAGACTGCATGGCTCAGAATGCCAAGCATGGGGTAGACATTTACTATACAAAACCTGCAGACATGCATCTCTAGTACTCGGGCAAAACATGTTTGTTTGTGTTTTAGGTCCTATTATCAGCTGTGGTCATTTACGGAAGTACCAGGTTTTGGTGGTAGAGAAAAGCCGGAATTCCAGGAGAAAAACCAACGACCTACAGTCAGTACCTGGCGACTGTCCCACGTAGGTCTCGAACCCGCGACCCTGTGGTGGAGGGCTGAAGGCTAGTGGAAGTCAGAATGTCAGACGCCTTAACCACTAGTGGCCACCGCAACCCCTTTGCGGAAAACATAAAGTAAGTCTATATGATAATGCCGAGACTTTTCTTGACTTTCGGAGACTACCTTTACACGGAGGATCTGGACTGGACCACTGACCAGGTAACTCAGCTGGTACAGTAGCGTCCATCTGAGTTTGGAGGTCACAGGTTCAAATCCCCATCAGGTACATTCACCCAACCTGTTACAAAAGTAGTGCCTATGACCAACTCTTCTTACAAACAATGCCAGAGTCCACCAAGAGGATAAGGAATCTGAAACACTTGGATAGGCAAAGCCTTAGTACTGGAGGGAAGACCACAGCAGAGGATAAGGAATCTGAAACACTTGGATAGGCAGAGCCTTAGCACTGGAGGAAAGACCACAGCAGAGGATAAGGAATCTGAAACACTTGGATAGACAAAGCCTTAGTACTGGAGGGAAGACCACAGCAGAGGATACGTTGATCACAGCTGACCATGTTAAAACTCTGTCTGTCGAGATTCACCCAATTCAGTCTATGGAATCTTTTCTACCCAGTTACTCCAGGTTGCTGTTACAGTTTTAGTGACACTGACTATACCTAGTGAAACATAAATAAAATGATTCTTCAACTTCTAATATTATGTGTCCATAACCCTTTCACCACTTTAGACCATATTGGACTCATCCATATCAATGCATGGTAGAGTCTACTAAAGTTGCATAGGGGTGAAAGGGTTAAAGAAATCACTGAATTGGTCCCATTCATTGCTGTATGAACTTCCTCACAGTACCACAAGATGTCACATCCTGAAATGACCATGACCTCAGCTGTTGATGGGACGTTAAACCCTATGCGACAGACCAACCAACCACAAGATGTTGGTATAACATGTTCAAAATACTGATACAATGTTCCTTAACTCTTATCATTATATGCTGGCTCCACATTTCTGATTAACGCATTCACCCCTGAAATTAGGAAATTTCATAATGGACTATTCCAACCTTTGAATTGGAAGAGTTCAAATGTGTCTTCAGGGGTGAATGAGTTAACATAGATTCAATCTGAACCCTATACATATAAAGTACTGACTGGTATCATTCTTATTCCAACAATTTATTACCTATTTCAAACACCTATTTGCCTTCATTTACTACATAATTTGCTTCATAAGCTTCATTTGTTAGCATGTACACGCAATCAGGAAGTTACAGATAGATGAATTCTGCATCTATAAAGCAAGTCATCTAATTAAATCCTGCAGGAATATCGTGATAATGATGTGACCCAAAAAGGCTGTTAACACACACGGGTAAACGGGAAAATACAACAGACACTTTAGCAATAAAATCAACAGAAAATAGTTCACTCTCCCTTCGGAATGGAATAACATTTTATGTATAAATAAAAAAATAAAAAGTTTAAATGTCAGTCTAGCATAGCGTTGTATATTGGTTCCTGGAACTACACCGATTTAAAAGACACAAATCTTTAATGTGGTAAAATGGATTTACGAGGGACAACAAACTGCCATTAAAAAGACCTACCTAGCAGGGGTAATCAAATTTGTTGAAGCCTAAATTCAACATCAACCTAGCCACTATCTTACTCCTATTTTATGACTGAACCTTATCCTTCAGGACACAGCAAAATAAAACATAATTGAAATAGGTAGAATTGCCAACATAACACAAGTCTAGGTGGACGTTTTTCTTACTTTTCTCAAATAAACAGCCAAACTTATGACCTTGGTTTAAAACTAATTAGCGAGTAACAGTCTATGAAACTTGTGACCTTGACCTTAAATTAACAACAATCTATTTTACGATTGACATTTAACTTCTCCTTTCCCAAATTAAATTTTCTTTTAATGAGTTATATTTGAAAAGTAAAGAAAAATGAACACATTTGCAACAATAATGTTGAATTATTTTAAAATATTGAATGAAAAAGGGAGGTAACTCTATCCAAAATCAGGTATACAAGAATGTATTCTGTTAAAATGTAGCAGATAACTTGAATTATACATGAACACCTGTGTTTTACAAAACAAATAATGTTGCAAAGGGAAATAGTCTTGTCAGGTAGTGACCGCAATATGCCGTACCTAATTGACAGAACATAAGTTAAACATCTCGCAACTGTTGTCGTTTATTTCACAAGAAAATGTTACCTGAAACCTGTCACAACAAAAGACCACAAAAGACCACACAAGACCTAAAAAAACATTACTATGTTGCTATAGTGAAAGGTGACAAGGATTGTCTGTTACTATGGTGACAGACTAAAACACACCCTACTAAGCAAAATCTCAAGTGTTTTTACATGCAAAACCTTCCCAATTCTTACATGCCAAAAATAACACCAAGAAAACGTTTTTTTGCAAATTCAATGTGCCTTAAAGAAATGATGATCTCTTATGAAAACAAATAACAGACAGTCATAAACCAGTGTGTAATGAAACTTGAATTGAGGGGAAGCCAGCGAGTCAGCCATGAAGGAACAGTATTGGTGGCGAGATAGAACAGATCTATTGATAGAGGGGCATACAAGTGTAGTGCATTGGAAAACAACGCCAGAAGGTGTACATAATCTGGCCATCAGACCAGAAGTGAGTCCTCTAGTACGGATTTCAAGGTGTTGGGGGCATGATCAGGAGTGGTAATACTCTCTGTGTGGTAGGTTTAAAGTGACATTGCAACCTCAACTTTCACGACCTGAGAAAGGAGACCAACAACATGAACTTATATTACCAGGCATCATATTCACCGCAATAAAAACGCTACCTTTCATCTTCATCAGTGATACGTAAATGTGTTTTCATATGTAGAAATTTTCTTTCTATTTTTTCATTTTTTGTAACTATAATATATATATTTATACAGTAACAATATGACTTTACCGTAAAAGGATCTAAAACAAATCACAGAGGGATATATGCTACCTTACCATGACATTAAAGAGATCTATAAAGAGCTATGGCGGAAATCTGCTCATATTTTCCAAAGTCAGCATTTATGAAAACGGAAAAAAATATTAATGAATAAATAATTTCTGGCAGCGAAAATGCATAGAATAGATATAAAACCAATTATATATGAATTCTTGAACTGCTGAGATATTAGGTATTGTTAATATGATACTGAAAATATAGCCATATTCACTATATCTATGAAAGTGATGGGGTACGTTTCCCAGACTTAAAAAAACAGTATCAACACTTTCCCATCCGAGGACCAACTTTTGAATAAACTTTTTTATTCCTTGATGTAATTATATGCAAAAACAAATCGTATTCCGAAAAAGTGGTCGTCCTTTGGGAAAGTGCTCGAAATAATGAAAAACAGTGGTGAGCGAGTTTCTTAAACAGCGACAGGTGTTTCTTGAGTTAAAACAGTTTGTATTCCCATCTTCGTCTATGTCCGATGTAGCCGAATGTGTAACGCAGTTGACTTGTGACCAGACGAAATGAACAGTGCAAGTTCGAATCCACGTTTAGGTTCTTTTCTTTTTAAATACTTAGGCATGTGATCTTTTTCCTTAATTAAGTTTTACAATATTTTTCAAACCAATGGAACATTTTATTTTATTTTAATAATATACCTATTGATTTATCTTCTATGCAATCATGCCAACAACTCATTGTACACGTGTACAGTACAGCTACGCTTTGTAGATAAGACATCATTTTAAATAATATTTATGAATTGTTTTACCCTCCATTTGATACTAGTGATTTTATCTATCTATTTTAACCCAACAAATGATGCTAAAATACCAAATAAATGTGGGATTGTTGCGTCAGAATAAAAAAAAAGGCCAAGTCAAATAAATGAACTGTTATTATTGCAAATAATTACCGAAAATACGTGAAAATTCATCGTTGAGGACAGTCTCATTTGTTTGAAATGCAGGAAGACTGTAGCTCAAAGTAAGATTGCAATACACGTGTTAGATATGCTATTCAAAAATTGCATATCATTTTTGCCATTCATATGTGCAGGAAAACCAAAATCAAGATGTGTATTTTGTAAGAAAGCATGTAAGGGCATGACGCAGGCAGTAGTTATGGAAATTAAATCCTTTCAAAAACCTGTTGGTAATGATTGTACGATCTCTTGTTACATACAGCATATTATTTGTTTTAAATTCATAAAAAATAATGCAGCATTTTGTCGAGTCTTTATCGTGAAACGCATGTATCAATAGCCATGGCCTTGAATTCGACTGTTTACAATAATCTATTATAAGACACAGGATTCCGATAGAGCTACCTGTATAAAAATACCTGAGGACGCGTCATGACAGTACACAGTGGCACGCGCGAACTCGTGGACACAACTTTGGGGAAATAGGCATAGCAACCAGCCATAGCTCTTTTAAAGAAATACAAAATATCTATTGTAAGTAATAGTTTAGACTAGGTTAACTGATTACTGACATGATTGAAAAGATCGACTAATACTAATTGGGTTATTCAAGCAATTTCAAGGGAGTTAATTCAAGGGAGGTAATTCTTAAACAAATTGTTAGAGTTGTATATATCCAAGGTAATGAATATCCTTAATTGACCTAGAAACAAGACAGATTTCCAAATTCAAGAAAAAGACAATTTAATAATAGCAATTTTAAACTAAGTGTGTATGTAATGAAACAATTACAACATTTCAAGGAGGAAACAACAGCTACGTGGATAGACCTTTGCAAATTGATAATCCTGAAAAATTGGCCTGAGTGAATTTCAAAAGCCATTCATACTTAATTTCCATGAATTCCTGTTTTGGAAGAATCTTTAAATATTTCATCTTCATTTACTTTTTACTTTTGAAATCAGCAAATTCCATAGGGCAATTGAAATGAAGTAAACAATGTATTTTCAAGAAAAATGATATTGAATGATACATTTTTTTCTATTCTAACAAAGAAATGACTAGAATTGGAAAGTGGTTGTCTATTCAATCAATATTCAACAACATTTTAATAACTTAACCATAAAACTTCAAACTGAAAGTTCTTATTCTAAATGAAATAAGACTATGTTGACATTTTTCTTTGATTAAAGAAAGTTGACTTCATTTTATATGTATATAAAAAAAAAAATGCAAGAAAATTCAGTGTATTAAAAAAAAAAAACAATTTCATACACTGAATTATTGCACTGATTATACACAAGTCACAACAAAGAATGTTTTAAGCTTACTCCTAAAATATTCTGGCACATGAGATGTCCAGTGGTACATAATTTGCTATGTTGACATATAGTTAATATTAATATACATACTGAAAGCTACTCCAACGTAACGACTCTGACCTCAGCTGTGTAAATATAATTGCTATCGGTTGGAAACCTCAAAACTTTATAATTTGGTGATAAAATAAAATGGATTTTCTCAAATTATCCACCTGATAAGGGTCCATACATACGTAAGGAAACAGAAAAGGTAATTTGAGAGTGTTTTAAGGAGAAATTGACGAAGCATGACCTTTTTTATCACCAGCATGCTCATAAGATTTTATAAAAGCCAATTAGCGGTAATGGAGACAAAACTAAGTTACCAGGATTTCCTGGGGTGAATTAATCCCTTTCATAACTTCTTGTCGCCTCCATCACCATCAGGTTTTGGATCCAAGAATTCAAATTTCTCATTCCAAGGTTTTGAAATTTAATTTCACACACTGAAGGGTGCACTGGTATGCTTGTAAATCTAGCGAGTTATCACAAGATTTATACTTAAAAAACATTAGCGAAGTCAATTACGACATAAAACTACAAAATATTTCTCCTACGTATCCAATATCAAATTTACTCCACGTGTACATTCATCATAGAGTACTCAAAGCTTGGGAATATTTTCATCAACTTTAGAACACTGAAACACTAGAAACGTAGCTAAGTAACAGTCGTTCTTACCTAAAGAGTGTACAAATATTAAGTAAGTAATCAACCTCATCATCAAAAAACAATTTGCTTTTTAGTTTTTTGGGGTTTATCGGAAAACTTTGCAGTTTTCTTCCAATAAACGTCATTTGCAAGCACTTCTTTATTTCATCCCAAAGCTATAAGAGTGTAAATTGGTATAAAAAGCTAAAACTTCTAATGTGGGGAAACTCAAAGGCTGACTTCTTAGTTTTAATCTGTTGAAAGTTCTGCTTGGTGCATAAAAGTGTGGTTTATTTCAGATCTCAATTTTTTCCTGTAAATTTTCCTGACTTTAATAGTGTTTCACTTTTCATGAAAACTTTCTGCGTACCAAGTTCACACAGTACACTGAAATTGTAATCTGTGTTTGTCTAAAATCCTCTTCTTTTACAGCAAAGAAAAGCTTTGTTAAACTATCAACAAATCAGGACCGATAAGAATCTGTAAATGAAACTTTAAGAAATGTACCTAACAATTATAATTCCAATGATGCTCTGCGGTGTTGTGACCCATGTTTCCAAATTAAGAAGGTTCTTTTAGCAGGAGATAAACTGATGTTTTGGGGAAATCATATTTTTTGCTATTTTCGAACAATTTTGCATATTTTTCATGACACTATTTACCTAAGGAAATTCAATGTTTTTAATAAAATTAGGTCACAGTTATATAGAAAATATTTTTTCCTAAATGTATATTGATATATATAAATATAAATAGATGTACTTAACAATTATTGTGACTTTGTTTTAATATCTTACAAAGTTATCAAAAGCATAAAAAAGGTAAGTTTTGTAGGAGGAAGAAAATATTTATATTTATAGAAAAATGGGAAATTTCCTAGCTCACAGGAAAAATTTAAGAGCTGGTTTTTTTGTTATGTCGAATTACTCCTTACTGTGAAGAATTTGGACTAGATTGGTCCCTGACAGTACACAGACAAGGATATATATCCATACTAACAATGTTCCACTTTACACACCAACCAAAGTAACAAGGTAATCAACCCCGTAACACACAATTTTTGCTGTTCACAATATATGGTTACTTTAAATTAAATACTGTTGCACTCTGAAATGATACTCATTTTTCACAATTTTCTGAAGTTCTAGGAATACAATAAATTGTGTTACATGTATATTGCAATGTTGTAGTAGGACGAGGAATAGTGATAAAGATAGTGGCATCACTGGGACTCGAACCCGCGACCCTAGGCTCGATCTCCAGCCTGATGCTCTACCGCTGAGCTGAAGGGAAATTCCCTACAACTGATGCTTGTAAGGCAACCCAATCAATGCACATCTTTTAAAATATTCCTTAAATGTTGCAATACATGTACAGTGTACTGCAATATGAAATGCTTATAATACCCCTATTAATAGTTTTACTTCACCTTGTGTAGCTTCTGTAGCCTTTCCTGCCTCCCTAAGTGTCTACAATGGACCAACAATACACACCCAAAGTTACTCAAAGTAGGTCAAGACCATTAGCACTGTCAATCCAGGGGGTGTTACATAGAGGACCCTTAGGCTAGTTAGCCCCTCCCTGATGGGGAATGTTGGCTTCAGTGATAATAGAATCATAAATTGCTATGACAGGGTATCACAGATGCCTGAAGATATTTAGTTGGCAAAGAGACAAACCAGGCCCATTAAATGGTACCATGGTCAAGCTCATGATCTGATGCTACAGTGCCAGGAGTGCTTGACCTATCATGCAGGAATGGCTGTTAGGATGTCCAGAAGTGGGAGTGACCTGTCTTAAAGGTGTTAGGTACAATGTATCTGCATGGTCAAGGTACCAAGGTGTGACTTTCAATGCCTGGTCATCACTGGTCAGTCAGAGGTGTAAGAAAATACAGCCAGGTGTTAAGGAACACTGCAATGTACAGTACATAGTACTGCTGAGGGAAGGGGATGGGTGTGTGTGGTGGGGGAGGCTAGCTATTGCAATAACAGTAAATCATGTAAAGATGTCTGGACTGTTTCAGTGAGTGTACATGTACAGAGAGCCATTATCATTTTGTATACGTTACTGTGCAAATCATGACATTAATGATTTTGGATGAATTTTTGGGGGTTAATACGCAGTCCTGAAAATTAAACAAAACAAGTTTTACAAATGTAGAAATTGTATTCTTACTTACCAATTATGAAAAGAGAAAAATGCTTGGTCACTTTCTTGCATGTATTGATAGCTTGACCACTCCTTGTCAGGGTTTTACCATTCCTGTTACAGCTTGACCACACCTTTTAGGGCTTGACCATACACTCTTGTAACATGTACACTTGACCACACCTGTTAGTCCTGTTACCTCTTCACCAAGCCTGCCACAGAAGAAATATATAATCTGCTCAATGGAAAACTCTGGAATGGTGTCAGGTCTGAAATCCCTCCCCCACCTTTCCCATCCCTAGGATCTGACCTTGAGATTGGGCCCCTATACACAGTCTCATTTACTAGTCTGACATTGGATTTTCACACCCATATGGTGCTTCTGAAGTGCACCAAGTGTGTGAAAGTGATCTCCAGGCGTGACAAATGGACTCCCATCTATCTACACTTCATCCCCTGCATCATCACTTTTGTCAACAAACTTTGGAAACATTCCACAGTAATACACCAGAAGTATGGCTCTTATGAAAATCAAAGACTTGTGATACTTGGACAGTTACAATTACAATGAGCCCTTTTGTCGGTCTTACTCCAACTATTAGGTTACAAGTGCCTGAATCATATATACCTAAACATCCAACTGTGTCAGAAACTAGGCTCATTATTCAAAAGTATATGACAATAGTAAATAAATAAAGGTGACGCTCTAGTTTTTAGATTTTTTTCACCATTTTTTTTTTTTTTTTTTTCAAATTACTCATTGAATCATCATTTCAATGGTTTCATCTTTGTCTACATGATTATTATGAACGCTTGATGAATCTGCCAAGGCAAGCTATTGAAAGCCTATAGTGAACTAAAAGGGTTACTAAGTAGACTAGTAGCCAATGCATTTTTACCCCTGACCGTTTGTAGTACAATGTCGGATCCAGGTTTTTTTGGGGGGCTTCAGGAAACCCCCTAACGCCTCAGCCCGAGAATTATTTTTAAAAATGATCCGCCACTGTAGCAGGCCTATTTCTTACTAAAAGGATTTGATCATGAACTATTTATGAAAAAAACTATCCCCAGGTAAAAAAAAAATGTATCAAAACAAGAAGTCTTGCCTTAGATATCTGCTATAAACAGTGAATTGTTAAATAGGTTACTGCAGTTTACAAGCATTTCCGAAACCTATTTTAGCGCAGAAACTGAGAAAGCGGACAACATCAAATTATTCAGCAGCAGCTGCTCAGATATTATTTTCAAAATGGTGAGGTAGACCTCGTAATAAGCATACAACTAAATGTCACTAAACAATAAAATTCAAATACCAAATCCATTGGAGCTAAAATCAATACTTCAGACGGTACCTTTCAGTTTTACAATGCGACAGATGTCTGCACGGAAACACGTTTTGTCGATCTTTCCCAGGGTTCTTTGCGATTTTCTTGAAAACGAAAGTAAGGCAACTATAAATAGAATAAAAGCGGCAACCTCCTCACGGATTCGCGCCATTCAAGCGACTTCGACAACTTAACGATCCCACTATGCTTTTAGTTATTTAAATAAATATCGATATCATCATATCCATAATTATGTGAGAAAGAGAGAGACGGACCCAAATATTTTAGTCATTTCGGATCCGAGTACATATTTTATAAACTGTGCTTATTCATAAACTCAAACAAAAGATATATTTTACGTCTTTGAAATACAATGAATTGGTTATCAGATTATCAGATGACACGAAATTGCTTATTTAACAGGAGAAAAAGAAATCCATTCCAACAGCCAGACGAAATTGCGAAACCTGGTCGTCGACGATCGACCGTGTCCAGTTCAGCTACATTCCTCCCCGCTCCATCCACTATGTCCATTCCCCTAAGTGTTCGCCCCCAAAAACACAACTACAATGTGGTGACAACCCAGATCACGTTCGGATATCCACTTGACAAGCGCTTATCCAGTGCTCGGGTTGTCAAGCTCATCAATTTTGTTACATGGGAAAGAGAAATGCAACGGTCAGACCGAGATTCGAACCCAGGACCCTACGAAATATAGACGGTCGCTCAACTTGACCAATTGAATAACCTTGTCACCGGCGATCCACCAAGTCCAAATTAGCTATTGTACATCATTATATCCATCATTGTGAAACAGCTTTGTTAATTTATTGAGAGAAAAAAATAGTATCTGTGTATATGTGTTTGTGTTTTATCAGATGACCTGAAATTGCTCCCGAGACGTTGAAAAAATGAACACACCCCGGACCCCATCAATGAGAGNGGGGCTTACCGAAGAGCTATCCTCCCTCTCAAATTAATTTCTTGCATCCTTCGCTTCGCATTACTTTTTTGTTAAAGTTTATTGCATCCTTGGCCTGTGTTCATGCTTACTTTTGTAAATGAATATGTTCCTTCTGAATGTGTGTTATTTTGCTGCTATAAATTTCATGTAAATGCCCTCAATATTGGAGAGCAAATATGTATTTATTATTGCCATCATGTCATTGTCATGTTTAAATGTGTGTAAAGCACAAAGGCATTGTTGCCTATTGCAAATCAAATAAAGGTATAGTGCACCTCATTACGCTTTGCTTTTACACATTAAGTACACACGTTGTACATAGTCTGGTACGCCACTGAAAATATTTTATTTGACTGGCAAAACATGTGTTGGCTTTCTCCAAACGAAAACACGTTTAGTTCTATATAAGGGTTTGATATATCTTAGAAATTAGACCCAAAATAGTGGATAAAACAGCCATTAATATATAGACGAACATAATATTAACATAAACTTGTTATGTATACCTCTTGTTGGTCCTCAAACCCATCGGATATATGTGGCAGACACATTAGAGGGAGTCCGAATGCCATATGTTATTAACCTAAATAAAAAAAAAGGCTGAATAAAAAACTAAACTTATTTACCCAGACTATCTTTTACATAATCGGTTGTATACAAAGAGTGTTTCCCCATTACGTAACACTACGACAGACGGGAGAGCACGCTATGCGCTGCTGGCTAGACATCAGACACGGCAGATCTTGGAAATCTCTTTTACAAGAGTAAACGGTTCTGAATGTGGCAGATGGTTTGAGCATCACAGACGTGGCCTTCATCATTGATTGCGGGGCGTTGCTATAGCCCACGGCAGTGTGCCATATATGTTGGGGTTTTTTCAAATGATAATTTTTACTGACATGTTATCCAATTATTCAAGCGATGCATATGACGTCGCTACATGGCGACAGCAACATTACGAAAACTATTCTTGAATTTTGGTAGCCTCAATACGATGTCCTTTTGATGAAGCCAGTACTAGTAACTGGTCATTACTGGGTTAGACAATCTTCGTTCTGTTGGATGTTAATGTTCTTACTGACTTCAGATTATCCCGTAAATATAGATTTGAGATAATTTTCAAAATAAAAATATTCCAGTTGATTTGTGAATAACAACGTCGGTAATTTAATAAAATATATAGGCCGAAAAAAACTAATGCTGTTCCGAAGTTGCTGTTAAAATTCCTCGCAAGACTTTACATGAGCGGGTTGTTTTTTTTTACTTATCCATCTTATATATCTTACATGAAGATATTTTTTGAACTCATTTAGACAAAGAAATAACAATCTGAAGCTTTTGATATATACGGTGAAGGCAAAGAAAATTATAAAATAAAATGTGACTGAAATATGCCGAAATCAGCACACAGGTTCAAAATCGGAACTCATTAGTCAATAGAAAAAAATAAAACGGAGCTAAAATCCACCATCAACAGCTACCTGTGTGTATGCTGGAGACAGGGTATGTTGCTGTTATTGCCTCCTGTGTTTCCTTAGCATAGATATTAGGCCATCCTCGTCCTCATGTCAAAATCGAACTTACGCCGTAAGATAACAGCAGTCATATTGATGCAGAAAGAAATCTGTTCTCACACTTTCTAAGAGACCAGAAGAGAAGAAAAACAAGTTTTCAAAAACGTACGAATTTAAAAACAAAATACACCAAAGTTTCCTTAATTCCTATTCTGTCGACAAACACATGCCGCAGTATTTGTCTGTGATACCGGAACTTCAGCCTATTTGTCCGGTTAATTTGGTGTCAATTAATTATGAATTAACACCGCTACAGCTGAGCAGAACTAATGGTAGGTCTTTGATGTAAGACCACCTCCATAATACCCGGAGGTCATAATTTTCACAGTTCCTGGTCAGTAAGGTCATTAGTTAGGTCATTAGGGGATGGCGTGGGGCCGTAATGACAGGGAAACATCCCCATGTAGCTCTGGGTCGGCCTATTTATTCAGCTTCCCCAAGAAGTCGGCCAATAAGATTAAAAATCGTTTATTAGGAAACCGTTGTTCGGCAAGGACGTCTAATGTGACAATGGTATGTAATTTGCGGGAGTTGCGGTTCATTTTCTTTCAAATTCAAAGATTTGCAAACTTCAAAAAGATTCTTCCGAGGAAAGACTTTTCGTTTTTTTTTGTTTTTTTTTTACTTTTACTTTGGCAAAGTTCCTCGGCACGCTCATCCTGAACACTCAATGCTTTCTCATAGTTTCCAATTTTCTTCACCAAGCCTGCGTTATGGGGAAAAAATATGATTTAAAGAGAAATGTGAGACAAGGGACTCTGAGCAATGTAAACGATATTTACATCCGCCAAATTATATTAAAGGTAATTGAATAAATGTTCTAACCTAATTATAGATGATACTGAGAATGCTGATATGAAACATTGATCTAGCAGTCATTAAAGTTAATTATCATTAATATGTCTATAATTATTAGAGGCACGATAGTCCTGTGGTAGGACGCCGGGCTCGTGACCGAAGGGTTGCGGGTTCGCTCCACGGCACGGCAATGTGTTGTATCCTTGAGCAAGACACTTGACTCCGCTTGTTACAGTTCCAGTCTACTCAGCTGTAAATGAGTACGTGGTTTGGCCTTGCTAGAATTGTTGAATGCTAGCTGTTAGCGCCGAAATGGCAGCTCCGGCTGTTGTGAAATGTATTTGGCTGGTTGCAAAGGCCGTATAACCACGGATAATAATTTGTGAACCGCTTTGAGACGACCTACGAACTAGGATGTGATAAAGCGGTATATAAGAACCTCCAATTATTATTATTTTTTAACAGTTTCATAAAGGTTTCTTCACTTGGGTTTACACACAGGAAAACATCAGTGGGATTATTGAAAAATCTTTAGTAAGGGACATTCATTTAGTTATGCTTTGGTATGGGAAAACCTTCGTTAGTGAAACTAGAGCATGTTAAATTACGAAAGGTCCCACTGAGCCGGCACAGAAACTAAAGTCGGTTCTTATGTAGACGAAAACAGACAATCCATGTTGATAGATCTACATCTATATATATATATATCACATCTTAGTCTAGCTCCGATGACATTAACGCCGGGTTTATTTCCTAGCTACATGCTATAATTATCTCATTTCTCAATTCTGATGCCAGTATTGCTTTAGACTGTCACATCGAATTCAGATTCTGATTCAGAAATATCAAATTTAGTAGGTCTCGCGAGATTTACAATCACATAGAAGATGGCCATATAAAATCCAGCAAAATAAATCATCGAGTAAATATCAGCCCAGACTTTCTCCGAAATCAACGTTATCACCTCCAAACGCAATAAACGACATGAGTAGGTTTTGATGTAAAAAAAATCTCAACACAATCTATTTTTTTTTGTCAGGGCATCTGTCTCTGAAATGAGGTGATGCTACATCGCCATTTTTGTTTGTGAAAGACACTGTAAATGACTTACTGATGTTACTTATTGGACGCTTGGGGATGGCGAAAATGAGAAGATGACACGCGACAAAACTGATCTACAAAGTAATTCACGATAAAACAAAACAAGCACGTCCCCAACAATTTTGAATAAGAAAGCACAAACATAAACAAACTCGTCCCAATCAATACAGAATTAGAACACTCCAGACATTCACAAACTCGTCCATAACAGTATCCATAAACAAACTCGTCCCCACCAGTTTAGAATAAGAAAGTCCAGACATTCACAAACTCGTCCATAACAGTATAAATAAGCAAACTCGTCCCCACCAGTTTAGAATAAGAAAGTCCCGACATTAACAAACTCGTCCCAAACAGTCTCTATAAACAAACTCGTCCCAAGCAATACAGAATTAAAACTCATGACATTTACAAACTCGTTCCTAACAAAAATAAAGCGGTGTCCGATTAGACAATCCAGTCAATGCAGTCTTAACATTGTACAACAAATTCGTCCCCAACAGCATTTAAAACAAACATTAACAAACCTGCCCCTAACATAAGTCACAACATTGCATTAGACAATCAAGACATAGACAAACTCGTCTATAACAGTATACAAAACAAGCCCTCGGCAATATATAAATAAGAACTCCAAACATTAACAAACTCGTCCCAACTAAACGTAACAGTATATATTAAACAAACTGAACATCATCATACTCGTCCCTAACAGTATGTAATGAAACAGTCCATACTGTACAAACGTGTTCCCTTTTTCATGTAAAACTATCGCTTGAGACAATCTACGAGTCAACAAACGCGTCCCTAACACTATATAATTAGAGAGTCAAGACCCTATAACAATATTGTCCTTATAATAGAAATAACAATTTTGTACGTGACAGACCACTCACAAAATATTCCGTAATGGACTATCACTGATTGGACAGTGCAGCGATTAACGTACTTGTCATAACAAAATATCATAAGACAGTCAAGATATTAACAAACTCGTCCCAAACAGATATAAATATTTGTATTAGACAAACCAGCCACCGAAAACTCGCCCATAACTCTATAGCAATACGTTCTCCAGACTTTTACCGCTGAACTGTATTAGTTTAAACTTTATTCTATTGATGTTAAATTACAATAGTACATGGTTATAAATACAGAAAAGGATCCAGAAACAAGTACATAGTACTTATGTAAATCCGTCTCCTTAGACTGTACTGTATTACTTTGTACTAAGTAATATGCTATGACTAATATAGTTATCGCACAACTGCCTTAAAACATGCACAAGAGAATATGAATGTAAAAGGTTTAATAATGTTATAATTGATTTACAATAAATGCATTGCTTCTATTTTGCCTCTTTACGTACTTTCCAACTGTTCCATTGTTGTCGTGACAACTCTTGCTATGATGGCAACAAGACAGTTTAAGGAGTACCGGTGCCGATTGAAGAGTTAATTAAATCTTTAACAAAGATGAGTTACATTGCCCTTGCCAGGTAAACATGTCACCGAAAAAACTCCCAGTTCCATGGTAAGATTGGGTTTTTTTCATTTCAACTGTGCCAAGACTTCACATAGTTACCCAGCTTTCTCTTTTATGTCATAACTCACGATGGATGAAATGAACCCGACAGAGAAAGGTAAAATAGACACTGTCGTTTATGTTTTGATTTGAACTGAATTTTTTTAACAGTGTTTCTTTTTCAGATTTCTGTTCAAAAGAAAAAATAATATACAGAGACAGTATGTTATTCTACTTCCAAAAGAGAGCAACACATCTTATCGACACATTTTGATCAAACATTACAATTTCCGAAAAAAATATAGTAGACTGCTTAAACCATTTAATAAGACTGGGTATACATATTATTATCAGCAAGGCCAGATTCTAAATCTAGTCTTTACTTTGTGACGCGATGTAGTTCGCTACTATTATCCTCCCCTCAGTATCATCATACCCACTGTTTTAACATATATCGCTCGCTGCTCCTACTCTAGAAGTAGTAACACTTTCCATCTACTCTAATATTTTGTCCGATCGTGAACCCCTCTCCTTACGATAATTAATGACCTCAAGTCCTGTATCGTATGGTCAAACGCCTCCTACATATTCCAATAATGCTCCATATCATAGTTTAGTACTACTAGCCGCCCCTATCTACCCTTGAGTCATATACATATGGTATGGTTACAGCAACCCTTTACTTTTAACATACATCATTGTTCTAACTCAAAGGGGCACCACCATTTATAAATCAACAAAGGCTTAAAGTCAGTAATGTTAAAGGTAAGGCAAAACAAAACAAATATGAAATATACATCTATTGTCTTATTTGGTATTTCGCCTTGGTGAATAAATGAACACACGCAAGCACGCATACACTACACACATGTAGGGACGTCCTTAAATAACCTTAGCTGTTAATAGGACGTTAAATAAAATTACACCAAACCAAACCAAACTCTCCAAACAAAAACAATGCAATAAATGGTTGCTTCTATCGAGGCAGAACCTTTTTTATTTATTTTTTATTTTTCATGGAACGTGACACCTGGGCTTACTCGCTAAAGTGTATTCTGCTGCTAGAGGATACTGATAAAATTTGGTCTGGAATGAAGAAATTGAAAAGCAATATGTTTTATAACTTTTTATTCACAGTAAACATTTGTGAAATGTATCGACTTAACATTTCTTAAAATGTAAAATAAAATAAACTGATGAGAGAGGAGATTTCTTGTTTTATTAATCAATTTAACGTTTCTGCACTGTGTCTCTCTTTAATAACAATCATTTTTGGTGACTGTTTAATATTACGAAATATGTCAGTAAAATTCTTCACCTATATGTCATCCATCCGCAAGGAATACCGTTATCCTAAAACCCACATTAAAGTAGGATTTTGTCCATCAAAAGTAAACAACACTTGACATTTTGGCCCACTCAAGACGGCGTGGAGGACATAACACGGTAACAGCTTATCCATCAACTTCTGAACACCCGCAATCACTCAACATTCCTTTCACTTTTCTTATCAAAATACCTACTACAATGTAGAGTAGAGTTGTGATGCCTTCGCCCCGATAGCGAGGAGTAACGTTTCGTATTAGACAACAAACGGCACCGCCCTTCCTCACACAAAGGTTGACAATACTACACATAGCAATGGGAAGTCGATTTATCACAGAGCGTTAAGAAACACATGTGTTGCAGTGATATCACCATGTCTTCATAGTTTATCATTACACGTGACAAATACGAGATCTACCCTCAAAACAACATTGCACTGCTCCGGTTCAACGGAAAACTAGGTTGACTTTGACTTTCTAGGGGAGGGACATGCTTTTTAATAGAAGATTTATCTGTAGTGTGCGACACTTGACTATCAACCAATGGAGACCGGATACGACATGACCGCCCCAGCGGTGACCCTGATCGTCCCAAGGTCAGGATTCCTGTCTGGTGGGGGTTTAGGTCATGGAGATAAGAAGACAGACAACCTGTTGACCTCGGCTTACACGATGTCATCAAATATGTTTCATGCTACCTCAGTGTGCCTGCCCATATGCAACTGTTGTGTTACATGGCTTTGATAGTCTCCAAACGGAAACAGATCTTTAACAAACTCCATAGAATAATACTCTTTGGAGATATTTTCGGGCTCCTGCCCTTCATTCTCACCGAGGAAAATTTGTCTTGTTTGTATCATGTCTGTATGGAATGATTATGAAACTTTTCGCAAAAAAGTAATATAAATAGTATTATTATGATCTGGCTTAACTGATGTTCCCCTCGATCTGTTAAATTCTTAACTATGATAATACAACTTAAGGATATTATAGTGAAGGAAATGGATTAATTGTTCGATGGGTTGGGTAAACAATTTTGGGATAGAAACATTTCTATTAAGAAAATATTTACGTATTATGTTAAGAAACCATCACCTGAATTTAAACAGTGAAGGGATTTCAATTTTTAACATTTAAATGTGAATCATTTGAGAAGAATATTGAAATTTACGTTAAGTGAAAAAATAGATAAATGCTTGCCAGGCTGTAGTTTTACAAAGGTTTTTAATTTTCAGAAGGAACACAATTCTCCAAAATAAGATTTGGGTAAGGGGTCAGGTATCAAACGATAATATTCACATGTTATGTTTTGAAATCGCCCATTTAAAACAGTGAAGAGATTGCAATTTAAAACATTGAACTATAAATCATCCGAGAGGGTTATTGAAAATGAGGAATGTTCAAGAGTAAAAATCTTAGAATTGACATCTTGATGCCGTGGCGAGTTCATTTATTTTCACATTCATATATATTGAAGGTAATTATTGTAATAGGAATGCCGACAACCTTTTGCATAGAAATTTTAGAATTTTTCTGATAATAAAGATCAATTTTCATATTTTTTTCGACATTTACCTGAATTATTACATTAATGGTCACAGTATTACCAAAATGAATATCAAGAGATTTATCAAGTCACAGCCATTAGCTTTATAGTACAATACCCCAAGTAAGCATTTTGCCTTAATATTTATCATTTAGATGATTGTGAATGCTTAACCAACGCTAATTTGATCAATAATTCACAGAAATATTATTTTTAGCCCATTAAGTCCAATTTCCATAACTCCAACGTAACTGTTCTAAACCAAGATAAGCCTGCAAGGTCTGCTGACGGAGATTGGCTGCCAGACCGTCATTTCTAACGGCTTTATCAGAAACCCAAGGATAAGGGGGAACTCGAACCAGGAAGACTGTTTAGCCGCTCTGAACTAGTTTTAGCTGTAAGAGTACAAGCGTTTGAAGCAATAGGAATGATCTCTACATCAGGGTCTTGTCTGCGATTCACATAATGGGACGATACTGTTATTCGGTTGCCATGGATGTAAAACAATGTTTATATTATCAACAGTACAACAGACCTCAAAGATAAGGAACCAATACTTAGTCACGTGTGACAGTGACGACTACTGATTGTTCAAGTCTAGACTCCTGGTTTGAATATTCTAGCGTAGGATTAAGATACAACAGACATTTATTGCCTTCATTTAGTAGAATTTAACACTTTGGTTAGAGACATTGCATATCGTTATCGAACTGATTATGAATACATTAAGTAACACGTAGTTTGATTTCCATTTTTTTTCTGTGGATTCCTGAAGAATTTTCCTCATTATTGTGTCTCTTAGATTCCTTTTATGTTTGTTTGTCAAGTTTGGCTTTGCTTTTGTCCTGATGTGTTGAAGCAATGTTCTATCGTTTATTACACCAGTGCTTTAGGAGAAGTGCCTTTTAGGAAACTTGACATTGAAAGTACACCACAAGTCATTTTATTAGCAAATTCTTCAGAATGATCCTAAATTGTTATGTTCAGTTTGTTTGTTCATATTCTTGAAACTCTTAATGAGAAAAAGATGTTAATATTGGAACAAAAATATCACTTCCCAGTATTAAGTATTTTGTGAAGAATAGAAAATACTGAATAAATATGACAGGAACTGTAACGAAAACAAATAACAGCATCAACACAAGGACAACAACATCTATTCAATGGCAACACGAAACGACAACAACAGGAATGAGGAGAACAGGAACAGATCAGGAGAAAGCAAAACAACAGACACGAAGCTGTTAGACATCAAAACAAAAGGAAATACTACAACAGGAACTGAGGAGACACCAAAACAAAAGGGAATACTACAACAGGAACTGAGGAGACACCGAAACAAAAGGAAATACAACAACTGTAACTGTGGAAACATCGAAACAGAAGGGAAGACAACAACAGGAACTGTGGAGACACCGAAACAAAAGGAAATATAACAACAGGAACTGTGGAGACACCGAGACTAAAGGAAATACAACAACTGGAACTGTGCAGACACCGAAACAAAAGGGAAGACAACAACAGGAACTGTGGAGACACCGAAACAATAGGAAGTATAACAACAAGAACTGTGGAGACACCAAAACAAAAGGAAATATAACAACAAGAACTGAGGAGACACCGAAACAAAAGGGAAAACAACAATAGGAACTGTGGAGACATCAAAACAAAAGGAAATACAACAACTGGAACTGTGGAGACACCGAAACAAAAGGGAAAACAACAACAGGAACTGTGGAGACACCGAAACAAAAGGAAATATAACAACAAGAACTGGGGAGACACTGAAACAAAAGGAGAGACAGTTACAAGAACTGTGGAGACATCAAAACGAAAGGGAAAACAACAATAGGAACTGTGGAGACATCAAAACAAAAGGAAATATAACAACAAGAACTGTGGAGACACCGAAACAAAAGGAAAAACAACAATAGGAACTGTGGAGACATCAAATCAAAAGGAAATACAACAACTGGAACTGTGGAGACACCGAAACAAAAGGAAATATAACAACAAGAACTGAGAAGACACCGAAACAAAGGGAATACAACAACAGGAACTGTGGAGGCACCGAAGCAAAAGGAAATACAACAACAGGAACTGTGGAGACATCAAAACAGAAGGGAAGACAACAACAGGAACTGTGGAGACACCGAAATAAAAGGAAATACAACAACAGCAACTGTGGAGACACTGAAACAAAAGGAGAGACAGTTACAGGAACTGTGGAGACATCAAAACGAAAATTCAGACACAGTGAAATCAAATAATCGTGAAAACATTATAAACAATAAAACAGTTTAAAATTACTGACTTGAATTGGTATTATAACTAAAACACAAAATTACGTCTTAAAATAAATCAGGCTCTATCTATTGTAAAACTCTACCAACTTCATTTTAAATAGAGTCATTGACAAATATTCCATGCACAGGCCTATTCTCAAGGTGTAAAGAAAACAATCATCCATGCCGTTTTCTATGTCTGTCAACAAATTAAATCAATTATCAAATCACGTGAAGTTCTGCCATTTTTGTATTGTATATTTATCACCATCGTCAATTAACCTTCAACACACAGCAAAGGTTTAAGTCACTTACTGGTAATACAAAAAAAATGCCCTTACAAAATCATTTGTCCAGAACATCAATTCTGATTGGATAATGGGCTGTCAACCATTATTCAAATGTCAGCAACTTTAAAATATAATAAATAAATTGACACGCTGACAGTAAACTTAATTATAATGACTAATTTATCGATATTTTTACGGCAAAACGTATACAGTTTGCAAGGTTGATTAATTTCAATGACATTTTATGACAATGTGCCTATTAAAAGTAGATGATGCGTAAAAATGTTAGTCTCACTTTTGATAGGGGCCCCATTATGTATCAGTCGGCCTCTTAACAGTATACTGTGCTTCTTATAAAGCCTTACATACCCTCACTTAGATAATGGTAAATACCACATCAACTCTTCACATAATAGCTGTTCATGAATGGAATATACGTATAAAACACTAATGACACAGAATCAACACATGAAGGCAAAGTCATAACTGAAAGTCGATACGAAAAAATCATAGAAACCGCCAATACATATTGATAAAAGAAAAGACACCATGAGAACAGTAAGATTTCCTGCATCAAATGTAGGATTCTTCATAAAAATCTGCCCAAACAACAAAAACTTATTAAGTAATATTGACATATTGTTCTTTCTATTATATGATTTTTTTTTTAAATATTTATATATTAATTTGGGGATGAAATGACCTGTTAATACAGGATGTCCAACAAGTGCTAAGTGACTACTGCATACCGGAAAATGTTCGTCCAGTCCAATTTTCGCCCTTCGACGGTAAGATCCATTTTCGCTCAATATTAAATTACTAAGTGTATTACGTTTTTTACAAATGTTGGCTGTAACGATAAATTTGTCTTCAGTACAGCTGGCGAAAAAGGTCAAAATTAAACTATAATTTCCCGGCATACACTATTATTGTATCTCCTCTAGTGAGTCTCTCTTGAATGGATATGATGTACAATCGTTAAGCACGAGTTGTTTCTCTCATATCATATGAAATGCAGACACATACCATGTGATGTTATGCCGCGTTACATTAAAATACAATTATGAAATAAAAATCTTAATACATTCAGGGGGGGACCCATGAGTTAATTTTGATTGTTGCCCAAAATTTTAAACTCAGAAAAAGACTCAAAAAACCTAATAAATTATAATTGTCATGTCGGTTGTACATGTATACTACTTTCTGACACCAAACAATAATATAGAACTTCATTTTTTCTGAGATTGTGACAATTATAATTTCCCTGCCGAGCAGAGCGAGGCGAATTTCTTTTTCTGAAGATGTAATACTAAACTTGTTCAAGCACTGCCAAGCGTAGAAAGCTAGAATTTATCGGACATTATTTCCATTGTCAAACAGATCGAAGAAAGCATAGAATAGTTTTCTGAGTTTGCGGTATTATTCCAGGTTATATTTTATAACATAGAGTATTTATATTTTATGATGGCCGAGCGGAGCGAGTGTTAAAAAATACTCTGAAACAATGGTAAAAATGTAGGTTTTTGGTTAAAATGTTGATGTTTGTGTCATGCCTTTCATGTGCATGTAGTTTAGGCGAGCATTATGGCAATTCAATATTAATTTATTTTGTCAGAAATATGAATTATGATTTGACTTTTTGTCTTTTATTGTGAATTTGTATGCATGCATATGTACAAGGGCAACACTTGTTAAAAAGGATATATATATACATGCCAGGCTTTTATGCTAACATTGGTTATTATTCACCTGATAACGTGATGCTAAGGTGGATGCTTTATTGTCTTTGAAATTTTTGAAATCTACATTTTTTAACAAGTATAATAAATCACTCACAGGTGAAAATACAGGTTTATCTATCATGAAATGGACTCTACCTTTGAAATAACAATTAACATATATACCTAATTCCAACAGATGGTTTTATCCTCTCTCAACGGACAGGGTGATCACCACACCGTGACATTAGAACAATACGATTAGGTAGACAGTCCGTTGAGCCTTCACCACTGACCTGACTGGAGACCCTACTAACCCCCTATTGTTTAGAATATAAATAGTGGACTCCTTGTTTGGGCAACTGCACCCTTAGGCATATATAGATATTCAAACTGCTGCTTGCCATAGAAAATCATAGTTCACAGGATGGTTGATATTAGAAGAAAATCCCATAGGAAAAAGAGGAAAAAATTTCAAAAGTCCAGATTATTTTTGGACAAAAACCCCCAACTAGGGCAACACCTCTGAGTCCGCCACTGACATCCCTTAAGAAAAGGTCTATCAGATATTGGAGAAAAAATACGAGGCAAAGAAGCGCCTATTGAATATTTAGTTTTTGTCGATGCAGACATCTAACAAAGTAAACATTTATTGCACCATGAGATCATTTAGTCAACTTAGTACTCATCACTGGTTCAAAAAGTCAGAAGAATGAAAATAATTCCGAAGTGTTCCGAATATAGCGAAAAGGAAAAATTGTCTTAAACCATTTACAGCGTTACATATTTACATTGTCATGTACAACAAAAACCTTTTCCTTTAACTAGTATACTGTGTAAACCGTCACAGGTAATACTCTTGCTACAAGGATAGGCCAACCTCAGGGACTTTAAGTCCGCCAGCAGAGTCGACAACCGTTTTACGTTAAACAATTAATGAAAATACTAAGTAACGTATGTTTCTGATGAATGAAAAGTATAAAATAAAATAATCCCATCTCCCATTTCTCGAGATGGATGAGAATTTTGCCAGCTGTTGTAAAGTGAACGTCCTAGAGCTCGGGTGATGAATCCATTCTCCGTTTGTTTCTCAGCATTAGACGTGTGTAGAAATGACAGCTTTATAAACACCTGCTACCTAAACAAACTTGTTGGTCATTCAACATATAGAGCATTATCCTTTAAAACGCACATCTATCGAAGCTACAGCGCTGTCAAAATATAAGAACGACATCCTAGTAAGTTATCTATATCATGCAAAAATAATGGCATCTTAAAGCCATTACAGATACAGCAATCCTTCATCTCGTGGTTCCATTGTCAGAGCAAACTATTCTTATGTTGAAAGAAAAGCGATCACAATATATAACGTATAGTTGTTGTTATCAGAAGTAGAAGTATATGAAGCTGTAGATGAAAGCGTGCTGAAATTGATGCCATGCCTAAATGATAGGTTCAGCAGATGAGGAATTTCGCTTTCTGGTATTTACCTTATTGTTTCGTTTCAACTTTTGCATATTGCATATCGGGAACATATTTATCAATTTTACTTCAAAACGTGTTAATATACCGTGAAATTAGATAGCATATAGCATTGCAGTTATGAGAATTCCGGAAGTAAAGATATCATACAGGATCGAAAAATATATTGTCAATTGAACTGACCATCACATAAGGTAAACTATAGGATTAACGTGTAATGAAGATGACTTTCGGATTGGTCAGAATTTCAGCCAATCAGTACATTACTTTTATAAATGGTGCTTCATGAGTACAATGTAACAAAATAACTATTGTTGATGAATATGGTTACGATGACCTCGAATGATACATTCTCGCTTCTCAGGAAGGCTGTTCCATCAGGCGGTTCCTTCGGAGTAATGATGGAAGCCGCTTTGCTTCCCTCAGATCATTTTGAAGACGGTTGGCCGTTTTCCAGAAATCTGTCAAGCTCCATGTCATTTTTCAATAGAGTGTGGAATATATCCTATAAAATTCTTATTAAACCTGAAAATGTACATAGGCTGCAAGACAAATTTGATTCCAGTCGTTCGACAAGAAATGCTCGTTATTTTAAAACTGTGGCTTTTGGAGTATGCGTTTTTTGAATGCATGCCAGAGGGATAATTTCAGCAGTAACATTAATAAAAGCCTTACTTGCTGGTCCTACTGTCTTAGACACCATGTTACGTTAATTGTCGCCTTTGATATGCTTCTTGAAATTTAATTTACGTCTTCCACAATTCTCGTTCACTTACATTGCATGCTTTGGAATTTCTGAAACAAGTAATGAAATTTTTGTACATGAATATGACTTGTACACCGAATAAAAAGATAACAAATCATCGCTATGATACAATACAATATGTACATATATTTGTATTACAGACTTAATGGTAGCAGACGACATCGGGAAGCAGACATGGTGAAGTGGTTGGGTTGAATGAACATCTGACGATCTGGGGAGTAATTAACTCGTCATTTTGTGATCCAGTTTTATTTCTCGCTGACTTCCAGTTCCTTCTACGAACCCTACCGAGCTCTGTATTTCTTCGTTATCCCAATCTCTACATTTGAGAACCTCTCCTCTACGTTTTCCTCTTCACTCTTCTCTACCTATCAGTTTTACCTGAAAACAAAGAAAGCAACTAAAATTCAAATTAGCTAACTACCATTCATACAGGTCAGTTATACACTATGAACGGAAATTATTATCTTGAGATGGACAGCCATTAGGAGGTCCAATGTCTACTGACCCATTAAGGTTCCCAGGGTCCTATTTCATCAATTATCTCTAATGATGTAAATCTCCCATCCTCTCTTTACTTGAGTTTGTTTTCTGTCCCCTATCTTTCACTATTAATATCAACATCATACATCGTTTAATAAAAACACATTGTTCCCAGGACCTTGTCTTTCATTCTTTCACTTTCATTAAATTGTTTTTACACTTTTATATTTCCGATTTTATTTCACTGCTATTTTTTTTGTCTTACAGTCATACATAGTTTTACTTATTTCCAAAACTGTCTTTCGTTCTTTCACTTTTATCTGACGTCAATTTAATATCTTTCTCACACTTAACTATATCTAATTATTTAACAAAATGTCCTCCAATATTTCTTCTTTCTGATGATTATTCTTTCATTTTCATTTGACATTTTATTCATAACACATTGTCTTCCTCCTTTTCTTTTTTTTAAATATTCCTTACTGTAACTCTTACGCTTACAGAGGACACAGGTGCAATTATAATCAACGGGACTATATTGATATAACTATCAGTGCCAGGCCGTGTCTCTTTATATAGTATGACCAAATTAAGTTGACAGTCATATCGCCATAGTCACAGCGTTGTGGGCATAAATATATAAATATAAACTTTATTTAATTGTTGGCCCGGTTGCTAGCGCGCCCATCTCCATCTTATTGTGGGAGGAAACCGTAGTAGCCGGAGAAACCCCACATGGTCGGGCAGGTGACCCCAACCTTTTCATGTCCGATCGGGGATTCTAACCCCGGCCGCCTTGGTGAAAGGCGAGTGAGCTATCTACTGCACCACCCGACCAACCGGGGCATTATTTATAAAAAAACCCATTAATACGATGTTTGTCTCTAATGTAAAATAAAGCATAGCCCTCGATAATGAAAATGGATTTTATATGATATTAAACAATAAAAAACTGAGAAGTTAAATCACTAGATTTGGTCAGGTGATATCATTAGCCACTATGAATATGAACGGAAAGCATTTCCAAGACGAAAGATTCCAGGAAGCGTTTTCGCTTCCAGTTGGCATTCATAGTCGGTATGAATGCCGACTCAAACAGTTCATAGATAAAATGTTTAAAAATGTTATATCAGAAAGATATAGGTAACAATGTCTTTGGCAGGAATTCGGCGACTTTTTGATTTGATAAACCTGTACCAATCATATGATGTCAATTGTTAACATTCCATGTAGCCTATCTATATCACCATCGTAGTAAATATTCAGCATCTCTATTTAAATACACAAACACATTGCCTGCATCACAATAGCAGAAACAAATTTTCCAATAGATTATATTTGTTTTGCCCTTTCATTTAAATTTTAATTGCGGAGGAGCCTGTATCTTTCTACCAGGATGAGTATTATATTGGCCTGGACGAAGTATAAATTTTATTAAACACCTTTACCGGTGATACGGGTAATGAGATATATTACCATCCGTTATCCATGTATTATCTTTACCGTCACGTTCTACTACCCTCATCTGTTCTGGGAGAATTTACTTCGTGTGGCCAACATTAAAGAATTGCCTACTTTGATTGGTTTTTTTTACTCCCGAACTCTGTATAATTACAGTGAGTAACTACTGCAGAACTGTACATACCATGTCGCTTTATACGAACAATAATTGTATAAAAAGATTTCTTAAAAACACTGTAGATAACTCGCGAGAGATACATGTTTGGGTTTATTCACAAGCGGTCCATTGCCGAATTTAAAACTTTCGTGATTACTCATTTAAGGAAAAATTATTATCAACATTGAACTAGCCTACACTGAATGGTAAATGTTCGTAAATGCGAAATAAATCTGAAAGCACATTTCGCGAAGTTAGGTACACCCCAAATTTAAATTATTTACGGTATGTTGTTTATCGGTTTTTAATGCGGTTTTGATATTAAAAGCTATATCGTGATACCTGACCGGAAAAGGTTCACTGTGAGATTGTATAGTACGTAACAGTATTGACCAGCATTGTTTATTGTAAGATTGTGTAGTACGTAACAGTATTGACCAGAATTGTTTGTTGTGAGATTGTATAGTATGTGACAGTATTGACCAGCATTGTTTGTTGTGAGATTGTATAGTACGTAACAGTATTGACCAGCATTGTTTATTGTGAGATTGTATAGTACGTAACAGTATTGACCAGAATTGTTTGTTGTGCGATTGTATAGTATGTGACCGTATTGACCAGCATTGTTTGTTGTGAGATTGTGTAGTATGTAACAGTATTGACCAGCAATGTTTGTTTTGAGATTGTGTCGTACGTGACAGTATTGACCAGCATTGTTTGTTGTGAGATTGTATAGTATGTAACAGAATTGACCAGAATTGTTTGTTGTGAGATTGTATAGTACGTAACAGTATTGACCAGCAATGTTTGTTGTGAGATTGTGTAGTATGTAACAGTATTGACCAGCAATATTTGTTGTGAGATCGTAAAATACGTAACAGTATTGACCAGCAATGTTTGTTGTGAGATTGTGTATTACGTAACAGTATTGACCAGAATTGTTTGTTGTGAGATTGTGTAGTACGTAACAGTATTGACCTGCATTGTTTGTTGTGAGATTGTGTAGTATGTAACAATATTGACCAGCAATGTTTATTGTGAGATTGTATAGTATGTGACAGTATTGACCAGCATTGTTTGTCGTGAGATTGTATAGTACGTAACAGTATTGACCAGAATTGTTTATTGCCGTGTGGAAATCATGAATAATATTATAGAACATTCCGGAGTTTTGTTTACGTTGTTTTACATATTGTTTTTATTTTATAAACTATAGAATGCTGACTAATCCGGAGCTTACCTGTTGGACGTTTGCCACGTCTTTTTTATTATTATTATTCAGTGTCTCTTTGGCTCCTGTCGTTGAATTTTATTTCCTGATGAACAATGGTAAAATTGTGACTATAAGATACACGGAGCAAACTCTAATAAAGTTATTCCCCTTTCGGTAGAAGAATCTAATTCAAGAAGTACTTGTTTTTTCTATTTTGTACTTAATCAATTAAAATTGTATTATTGATTTAATTAGTTCTTAAATATTCTTTCCACCATACGCTCCTTGTACTATACTTTTTGTTCATTTACGCACTTATGCACTCACAAGCTCGTTAACGCCATCAGATAACTGAGACTATTTGATAACTGTTGTTTTATTGTTTAATTCCTTTGTTTTTCCTATCACTGATTGGTAGATTACTTGCGTACATTTCCATTACAGAATGTTAAGTCAATACAGAGGAGGCTCAAATATAATCATGTCATTTGTAAGAAAGTCTCCAGCTGTTTCCATTCTCGATAAATCACGTTGAGTATCTGCTCCTACTGGTAAATTTACAAACAAGTGAAGCCTACATGTCGTCGTAAGGGTATAGATTTCTAATACAACCTGTAAGATAACACAAGCACACTCAGCATGTGTTTTACACGAGTCAGGCAACTGCACTTTCAATTTCAGAATATTTGTTGGAAAACGAAATGTATAAAACATGATATATTACAAAGAACAATGTGAGTAGAAAAACTAAGATGTTATATGTTGTATGAACAAGGGCTGCAACATGAATATATAATATCTGATGCATTATACGTATTAACAGAAAGTAAACTATGTGCCAAATAGGATACATTTGAACAGGAATAGAGAAATTAAAAATTTAGAGTATGAATTATATGCATTTATGGATTGACGTCACTAATGAGCGGTTCCAATCTGCCAAATGTCAGTGCCGAATCCAGGTCACAGCTTGAATTCTTGCAAACATCTTGCACTTCAATTGAACATTTCGGTAAGCAATTTAAATGTTTACGATAATCAAATTTGTATAAATAAAATTATTTCTATCGGTTCAATTAATTCGTAATTATGTAATTAATGTGTAATCTTCGCACGCGCCATTTTTTACAACATAATGAAAAAAAAATGAGTTTGAAATGCGTCTTCTGATGCTATTTGAACCTTAAAATCCATCATCTGTAGAAAAAATGATAAATGACTCTGTATTCTAAGGCAATCATTGTAGAAACCTCAACTGGTTTATGTTCAGTTCTCTTCTCTCCATAAATTCACAAGCACAATAATAACACATGTTGTACCTTACCAGCCTGTGCGTGCGCCCTTATAGATAGTTGATAGAACTATTGATGGTATGCTACTTATCATACAGTGCGGTTGGCATCTTGGACTTCTGTGTTTGCGTGAATTTAATTTCCTCATAATATCGCAAGACTATATTATATTTAGCTTCATCAACTTAACGACAAGGTTATAAACATTTTGAATGAGGGAAATTTCAATTTTTAACAAAAACGTTATACATCCTGGGATTAAACTAATCATGATTTGGTAACCTTTCTTCACATATACAAACGCTAATTTTAAAAGTTTAACAAACGTGGCGTCACGCTCAGGAATCTTGATACAACAGTAGCATGTACATATGACACTAGCCTTGACGATAAACACAAAAATGTTTGTAGTGTCACGTGACTGAATTTTCACGTGCTATATGACACATCATCCAGACATATTATTCTGACACTGTGTAGGTAGGCTAGGCAGACACCTGCTATATTGAAAGAGAAAATGTAAGATAGAAGGTATGAATTACGCATGTAATAGGAAACTATACACGAGTACAAAACATTATCTCAAAATGAAGACGAAAGGACAACAATAGAATGCAAGAAGACATAAAAATAACAATGAAACGATTTGAAACCTTGAGAAAAGGCGAACCAGGTGATCCGGAAGGATAAGCGTTTCCTTACACCATATGGGGTAGCCGTTCTGGTTCTCCAGTTAATAATGTCGGTTCCAACGTTTCAAGGCAATACAATCATGTCTTTTATCAAGTCAGACACATTTAACCCCCATAGATAAACATCAAGTAAGGACAACCAGTGTGAAATTTCTTCCATGCTAAGTCAAACCTTTCCAGTAGGAACCATAGCTAAGCATGCTTCAAACGTGTGTAGATGCGTGATAGATCAATATTACTGTACATTATGTAGGTATACATATATAATCTTACATGAGTTTCAATTTCATATGAGATTTATGAAACGAGTCGAAGAATTTTTCATTTAAGCGAGTCTCTGGCTACATAACCTACCTGTTACATCTCATCACCAGTACAATACCTGTTAAACATGATGTAAGCAGTATTTTCTCTGGAGAAAAATAATTAATTCAATGAAATGATTATTTACGACAAAATTTTCCAAACAATCATTAAAGGTATGTTAATTTTCATCAGAGCCAATTATTTATTTTTGTTTTAGCTCCAAGATGTTTTTAATTAGTTTTATACTGTATACATTCGTGACGAGTTTCAAAAATTTCATATGAAATGAAAACTAGTGTAAATATAATCAAGATTTGTGGCATTTCTTCTTGTTAAACGACAATTTTTATGCAACCTTGAAATGTAAAAAGCCGCCATTTTGACTCCAGTGCGTAAGTCTGTGACGTCCCGTACTTGTCCTAGGCGTGACGTCACAGTTGAAACAATTGGAAACTTACCACTGGGCTGATAGGTCATATTACATGGGTTAATACGCAAAAAACAATATGACATGGGTATATTCGTTGGATAACACAGTACATTATGGGATAGATAGGTATACAACACAATATTACAATGCACTTATAAATCTAGACAAAAACATCGAGTACGAATGACTAACAGAACAAGTAAAAGGAATAATGTCTATCTGTCTTCTCTTTAAATTGTTTATTACACAGTTATGCAAGTAGTATATTGCATATTCCGTCTTTGCGTGTTGCAGAGTTATCTTCTCTTGGGAGCAGGTATTGATTGTTACGTCACTTGTTTGTGAGAGTAACGTCATCAATTTTTGAGAAAACGACGTAATTTTCTCGCACAAAACCATTGACGTAACAATCAATACCTGCTCCTTAGAGAAGATAACTCTGCAATACGCAAAGACGGAATATCCATTTCATTGCAAAATAAAATTATGTATACACGTTTATATAGCAGGAATTTGTATGTACTATGTATAAGAAGATATAAAAACTATGGTCAAATAACCTACATACCGAAACCAACTTTTTAATGTCCAAATACTATCACAAAATGTCATCATAAAACGCCCTATTAAACGTAAAACTTATCACGCAGGGAATAAAAAATTCTACGGTTATGATTTCAAACAAACTTTCTTCTTCATGTGAGTTCATTTATCGGCATCTGGTTTCATTGAGGTATGTGTACCTGGCTATATCAGCGTAACGTTTGATGCGAGCGGCTATAAAGACATGTTACTAGTTCCATCTCCCCACGACACAGATTACATGATCGAGAATCGCCATGCCATACCTGTAGTAACAGCTGAATAAACACGTAACTGCATTTCTTTTTTATAATTCGAAAAGAAAATCCCTTTTTTAGGTGAAATGAAGCAAGACCACCTCCTCACAAAGTTTATTCCAGTTTATCCCTTTCATCATGGATGCATTTTGTGTGTATGAAATCTTCAGTACCACATGAATAGATTTGAATCTCGATATCCTGTAATTTTCTGAATACCCCAGTCATATCGAATGTACATAGACACCAGCTAAAATATACCATATACATTCACAGGTTCCTCTAAGTCTATCATATTTCTTGATATTAAGTGTAAAGGTCGCAGCAATGGCCAAACCGAAGTTTCTGAACATATATGATAATATAATAATAATAATAATAATGCTTTATTTATAGAAGGTAGCTCAATTAGTTACAAAACTATTCTCCCTTGAGGCCTTCTCTATACAATCTAAGGCAATAATATATACAGAGTAATAGCATTATAGATGAATATAAATTCAGATATAACTAAAGGCAACATTGCAAAGATTTGAAATACAATTCTAGCATAATTAAAGCCGAATATGTTTCTGTAAAATGTATAGTAAATTAATTGTACATGGACACATGTGAAGTGTGTGGTGTGGAAAGCATTATAGTACACGTCACATTATTAATAATCAACATCTACATTTTTGTGTTTATTTTTCGTCGTTTGTCATTTTGTGTGTGACAAAAGAAAATAACTGAAGTGCTGAATTGCATAAACCTAATTTCCTTTGTCTAATTTTGTAAATGGTAGCTGTCAAGTGTGTTGTAATGAAAAGAAAATAGGGTTAGGTTTCCACGGTTCCATTTATTACATACAGGTGGTGGGCATATTTGTACACATGTTCAGGTTATTAATGTCCTCCTATATTACCATAGACTTCACAGAGAAAGCACAATGCACCATTCCTTTTGTCAAAAAGCCTGTTAATGAAAGGAAAACACACAGCAAACGAGAAAAAAACTAAATGTTTCACAATAATGATGTGAGAAAAAAAATGAAAGGAAAACATGTCAAACAAGAATACACTAAATGATAAACTCTACTGATGTGAGAGAGAAACGCCACTTTGTTTCATCATCAATAACATGAATAGTTTATTATTTTAAAGTACATGTATGTTTACTCACTGTCGCTACTCATCAGTGCAACATTTGACAAAGGAATGTTGCCGAGACAGCATATAGTACACCGATGTAGGGAACACTGTGACATGGAATGATAAATTCTTTATTTAACGAGGATGACAGGTTTGGTGCAAATTTTAAAACACAAACATGTAAAGGCAATTTCGTTCACTGATAATTAGGTTAGAATTAAGTAAAATTAGAACATAAAAGTTACTATTAGTACAATACAAGAAGTATAAAAGAATCTTGCGAGTATGGAACTAGAATTTTACATAAATAATACGTTCTGCGAAATCTTTGGAATTTGAGAAAATAAGGTTTATTCAAAGGACTTATGGGTCACTTTTGGCCTCATAAAAAGTAAAAATTTCTAATTGAATTTATTTTCCAATTTCTGTTATTAACATCATATTGACTTATTGAGGCTATCTTTCTTGGTGACGATTTTTTTCCAATGCACATGCGTAGATACCCTACCATAGCAACAAAATGTCGATGCTATGCAGAATTTGCCAAAATAAATGATTTTAGACAGATAGCATGCAGAAATGAAACCCCCCGCATTTACAAACAAAAAGTAAGAATGAACACTGGTATGAAAATGTTTAAGCATGTCAAATATCGATTTGTTTATTGCTTCCAAAGGCTTTCAAAATTGAAGAGCGTTTATTTAATTTCCTTCAAAATAGCCAATTTTCAACCGAAAAGTGCAAAACAGACGATATTCACACGTTTTATTACGAAAATGCGGGTTTATGTCTCTCCTTGTGATGCCATATCTCCTAAACCAGTTGCGGAATGATTTTGAAATCACATATTTGCATACCTCATTTATTACAGATAACGAATATAACGACTAATTCTAAATCCCTGACGAGGCCAGAAATGACCCTTATCGCCCCTAGTCCTTTGTCTTAAATGCTAGAAACATTAGAGATTGCCGTCCCTAGACCTACACTGGAATACTTGAGAGAATTTTAAAACAAACTGGTTTATTATTTTAAAGGACATATATGTTTCCTCACAGTCGCTACCCACCAGTGCAACATTTGACAAAGGAATGTTGCCGAGACAGCATATGGTACACCGATGTAGAGAACTTTGTGACATGGAATGATACATTTAATTAACGAGGATGACAGGTTTAGTGCAAATTTTAAAACACAAACATGTAAAGGCAATTTCGTTCACTGATAATTATGTTATAATTAAGTAAATTTAGAACATAAAAGTTACTAGTAGTTCAATACAAGAAGTAAAAAAGAATCTTGCGAGTATGGAACTAGAATGTTACATAAATAATACGCTCTGCTAAATCTTTGGAATTTGAGAAAATAAGGTTAATTCAAAGGACTTATGGGTCATTTTTGGCCTCAGAAAGAGTTAACATTTCTAATTGAATTTATTTTCCAATTTCTGTTATAAACATCATATTGGCTAATTGAGGCTATATTTCTTGGTGCAGATTTATTCCAATGCATATGCGTAGATGCCCTACCATTGCAACAAAATGTCGATGTTATGCAGAATTTGCCAAAATATGGTGATTTTAGACAGATAGCATGCAGAAATAAAAGTTACCAATGAACACTGGTATGAAAATGTTTAAGCATGCCAAATAAATATGTGTTTGTTGCTTGTGAAGGCTTTCAAAATTGAAGAGCGTTTATTTAATTTCCTTCAAAATAGCCAATTTTCAACCGAAAAGTGCAAAACAGACGTTATTCACACATTTTATGACGAAAATGCGGGTTTGTGTTTCTCTTTGTAATGCCATATCTACTAAACCAGTTGTTGAATGATTTTGAAATTAAATATTTGCGTACCTCATTTATTCCAGATAACGAATAATTCTAAATCCCTGACGAGGCCAGAAATGACCCTTATCGCCCCTAGTCCTTTGTCTTAAATGCTAGAAACACTAGAGATTGCCGACCCTAGACCTTCACTGGAATGCAATAAAGCATTTTAAACTAAATTCTAAATTAGGTTGGGGAAAAACAAGAATATTATTGGAAACAAAACCAAGCCTTTAATTCATATGCATGATTACAAGTATTCAGAATGATAATTATGTATTCGGGTGCAATGTCCTAAACTGTTTTAAAGACTAAACTGTATAATTATTTTATACGGATTTATTTATAGTACAATAAAATAATATGATTTTGTAGTAATAAGGACAATTTCAAGATTCCATATGCTAATAAAAAGAACATATAATACGGATATGTAGATTGACTTGTCCTTGACCTTTGACCCAGAATTCACTAAAGTTTATTGTGTAGTTTAACGTACAACATGAGCTGACACTTTGTCATAAGCGGTATACAATTATTTTAGAACATCTTTGGTAGGGTCATATGAGAGCTAGGTGAATTGCACGAAGGTGTACGATACTATATCAGAAAGGTGAACGAAAGACACATCTCTGATTGCGCAAATTCGTTTCGTCTTTCTAAGCCAGTCAAACAGGTGGAAAATGAAAATGTCTGAACTACCTTTAAAACAGAAGGAGAGGGGAGTTCTTAAATCAAAGAGATACTGTAAACAACCTTTTTGCGTGTATTTCATTTCGCGAACGATGCCTTTACGTTTTATTCGCAAAAGTGAAATTCATTTTTCAGAGAATGCTTTATCATGATTGATAGTTGTTATTTATCGAAATAGCATTTGCGGAATGGTTTAAATTCGCAAATAGTTTTCTTCGGGAATTAACTCTCGCGAAAATACAAGTATTTACATTATACTGTATGACTCTTCAATACAACAAATACACGAACCTTTAAAATATGTCCCCTCTTGTTGAGCCAATAACGCCAGATGTTTGATAGAGCTGTCTGACCTCTAATGATAGCTATCGATGTTAGTGACCCTACAGGTAGGCGCTAACTACTTGTGACTTTCACCGAATGTGGTCACCTACGAATTGTTATTAGTCTGATTAGACTCAGAGATGCACATACATTGTGAGACTTGTTCCGGTCAGTATTGAATAAAAGTGACCACTGACCACTATGGTGCCCTTAAATTATGGGTATAGAACACAGGTCAAGACTTTACCTTGTCATTACACTGGCGACATACCGGGTACGGACTGTATTATCGGCACTGCTCTACAGGTAGATACAGATGCTATCAGATAAAAACGGTAACTATAATCCTGTCATCATACAGATGCTATCAAGTAAAAACGGTATCTGTATACATAACGTACTGGCAGCCCACACGGAAAACTGGAACACAAAATCAATTCGGAAAGACAAAGACAGCAACAGTAACGGAAGAGACACACAAATAAAGGAAAGTATTGATAAGATCTACTGATCATGATTGTATTTCATGTTTTTGTGATTTAAAAGCAGACTGTAAGATTAAATGGGATGAGTAGACTTGAGATTGATCTGTGTATTTTTGTGTATGTGTGTGAAGAGGATGGAAGATTTTAAAAGTGCTTCGGATGTGTCAACACTAAAGTACAAAAACTACCCAGGGACAAAGGCCAATTGAGCACAACTCCCCTCTCTGATCCGGTATCTACCACGTCAAACTGGAGCTAATGACCCATTTATGGTGGTTCATTTTATATCAAATGTGTCAATAGACAAAACCGATGGGAAATATCACATTTATACATCCGTTTTGTGGACACCGGTTCTATTGTAGAGCGAGCCATCAAAGGAACGATCTCTATATATCACATTACAACATCAAAAACACAATTACATCCCCATCGGACGGATTGCTGACAAGCGTGGCGGCTGAAAGGGACAGGTAATTTGCGGTAAATTTAGTCTAAGTTACATACATGGCTTTGCACTCCGAAATGGAAATATCATGGGCAATATGTGAATTTCACCTTCGAATAAAAAACAATGGCTTAGGAATGACAAATATCATCTTGGCCTTTGACGTCAAAGAGTGTAATATAGCTAGTGTCACGTTGATTTAGTAGATGAGGTCAAAGGTCGGGCAAGATTGAAACACCTGTGTGCAAAATGATAGATAACCCGGCGTCTTATCACAATGAAAAAGTACACATCCCGTATCATTTCCACCCAACCCCAATGAGAGGCGCTCTGTAGCATAGCCTCATTCTGATAGAAGTGTCGGTGGAGATGTACGACAGCGCTGACTGACTACAAAGCTCGTGTCGAGGATTCTAACTTGCATTTTCCCTCTACACTAGTTAATTAGACATCAGACATCTAAGAGGTAAAATTATCATTTGTTTCTTCCTAATTTCAATAGTCTAGAGAAAGTGCAAGTCTAAAGCACCATTACGTCACGGAGAATAAACATGTAACACTACTCGGCTAATGACTCGGATTGGAGGGAATAAAAAACGGGGGGTCGGGGACACAGAATCGGGATTAACGCTTATTCATCTACATATGTACATAATTATTTATATTTTTAAACTTATGAAGAGCAAATTCTTCAAATCATGACTTTATTGCATTTTATTGCTGAAGTCCGATTTTTTTTCCTTATCAAAAATGTATTATCCGATACCATCTCGCATTCGCATAGATGTATGTCAAAATCTCGAGTGGGAAAAAATGAGAAATAACAAGAATATTTCCACATTTTGACATCAAAATAACATTACGAAGCAATTTAATGGGATGTTTATTATTGTGTTTCATAAAGCTGGAACAATTTGTTGGCTTTATCATTTATTTTAATGCTGCTACGGTGACTCACGTCAAACTAGCAATATTCTACACGTATACACATTTTGATCATCTTTTATTGCTACGTAAATGCTTCAACATTCATTTGATTGTCAGGTTTTAAAAATATTTATTTCAAATATTTCAGACACCACGTCTGCCGTATTTCCCTGATATTTGACAGCTACGGACTTCATATTTAGCCATAAACACACCTTTGGAATTTGTGAATCTGGTTTAAAACAAAATATATATAAATATATATATATATATATTATATAAAGAAATATTCTTAACAACGAGTCTTTAGTACTTTCATCTCTTCTAGGAGATTCTTCAGACTGTTTATTTGAAGGTTTGATGTCATAAACTATGACGTCACATAATAGTGATATTTGAAGTATTGACATATATATATATATCAACGGAAACAAAAAAGTAGTAGTATAACACATGACTGAGGGAAACATCGACAAAATGGAATGACATGAGGCTCTTCCGCAAAAAAAAGGGTCGAAACTGTGAGCTCCGGAAGGTCAGCGTTTCCTGTGCGTCGCCCTTGAAATAAAGGAAACGATGAAAGCATGTAAATCGCTGACACATTTAGATACAATCAACGAAGTCTTTGATCTAGCAAACACTGATATCATGGTCAGCGTGAGTACCATTTTTATGAAGATAATGAAGATTTAAACTACTCCGGTTGGAAACCCTGGTAACCACTCACATTTTAACAGAAAAAAAATACCAACTTAAGCTTTCATCGTGGTACAGCATTGACAATATTTTACTGGTAAAGGTATCATATTTTGTATTTATTTTGTATTCTCACATTAAAAGCAGTGTTTATGCTCCCATCATAGGTCAAAATAAATGAAACGAGATGATCTTTGTAAACACAGCCATCATCTCCATATCTGATTTATTGTGTAAGTGTACACTTCATCTCTGATTTCCATAAAGATGGGAATCATTAGCGCCCTATGTTATAAATAACACCAGGACAAGGTACTCATTTATCAAACGTGGAACTCATGAATGAAATGGCAATTTCCTCTTAAATATCCAGTTCCGGTCTGTGTGATATAGTCTACAACCATAAATATCTGGCAAATAAGCGAAATGATCACTCTAGAAAAACAAAGTAAGATAGCATCTATTACAACTAATAATTTAGTGTGTGGATGCAGATAGCAAAACAAAATAAACATTTTCTGCATCGTATGGCCGTCAAAAAGGCCAAAATCTGCAACTCGGGGAAGTGTGTCTGCCACTTAAAATCTGAAACGCAGTGAATAGGTCTTTAACGATGACAGACCAACTCTTGTAGGGGCTAGGGGTCGGCTGTTCCCTGTCTGGTCAGCCTAATCAGACTTAAACGTATTTTTTTTTAAATGTGACGTTTGAGAAATGTCTGGAAATTTATATCTTTCCTTTCTCTTCAGGTAAATATTTTGAATCCCTATACATACAACTTTATTTTGAATTTTGATAGTTACGAAAATATACTAGATTATAGGGTTTGCGTTTGGTTGAGGTGTTAGCCAGTCCGACTTTTAAGAATTGTGCCCTGGTCAAGGTTGAGGTGTTAGCCAGTCCGACTTTTTAGAATTGTGCCCTGGTCAAGATGACGGCTGTAACAACTTCTCGGCGTAGATAGATTAATCTCCAACTGAACACTATATCCAATGCAAGATTTGACAATGATGCTTCAAATATACGTTGATGAAGTGTTAAGGTCGGCACCTTGAAATAGTTTCTATCATTTGGGAATTCATTGTACACAGTTACTGCAGACATGCCAACTGTATGTCTTAGATCGTTGGGTTTGACAGGAGACATCATGACGGATCCACATACGGTTCAGGAAATGTTTGCACCTAATTTCGTTTCGATGATCTTCATGTCGTCTTTTCTGCATGTCGATACATGTTGTCGATGATGCGGAAGACGCTTACCCTTCCGCAACACCTGGTCTTATTGTCATTGTACCTTTTCTATGGTATTTAAGTAGCATTTTCCTTTGTTCATAACTTCCCCTACTTTACCGATTTTGAGTTCGAATAAAAGTTTTGATGATTATTCGGCAACTTTCTTGTAGACAGTGTTTTCATGCCTATAAACTATGGTATTTTGATTGCGATAGTTTACTTTGCACAGATGTATCAGCATTAATCAACGTTTTAACACCATGGTAACACAATCAATTTGTCAATAGGATACATTTGTTCAAGTGGTCTCGATACTGATATTATTATTTTTTTAAATACAATAGATTACAAAAGAAACCCGAAGTTAAAAAAAAGCGTACCAAAATACATGATTGTAAATATCCGAATATCTACTTTATCGTACTGAAGTTTATACAAACCTCTCTTTGTGCCGTGACACTACTATCTAGCCAGTATCGACCATCATTTTCACCCTCTAAATTATACAATAAAATCGTAAAACCAGCAGAGCCCTCTCTTACACTACGGCACTTAATATCGGACAAAGCTCGTGCTGTCTCATTTTCAAAAGGCAAAGGTATAAGAGCAAAAATTGTGTTAAAATGGAAAATAAAGAACCACTTTACATCCCGTCGTATGTCAATTACTCACCTACGCTACAACAAAGAGGGCCCAATCTTACATGATAAAAAGTACGACATGTTGTATTAAATCGTTCAGATCTGAACATACAAGATTTAATCACATCTTACGAGGAAATATTTAGACCGCGTATGAAGTCAATTACAGACCTCATATCTGACAAAGAAAAACTACATTTCAGAAAAGGAAAAGATAAATTTTGACAGCATTTATCTGATTGGAGCAACTCGGATACTTTAAAGAGGGAATGTTAAAATGTGCTAACCTCTACATTGAAATGAATTATGATTTCTTTATGACAGAAATATAAATACGCCGATATCTTATTACAGTTAAAATTTAGTTCTGAACTAACAAAAGTCACGCTCTCACAATATAAATTGACACATGCGCTACTGTCTGTCAATTTGACTTCTTCCGGGAAGTCGTTTAGGTATGTGCACCAAATACATTTTTGGTATGACTCTCTGTTTTGAAGATGTGTTTGTTCACATATACATCTATTACGGAAGCTATTGTTTATGGCAGTTTTGTTTGATGAGATTTCCGAATTTTTGTATGTTTTTGAGTTTTGGACTTAAATAAACAAAAAAAGGAGTTCCATGGAGTATGTATCATTAGCATAGTATATCTAAATCTAAAATGCTAATATTTTCCAATCAAATAGCTTTAGCGGTCATAAACTGGCCCCCGTCTCCATAATTCGGGGATTTAGTGACTGGTTGCCAGTCTATAGCAGTCACATTGGATATAACTTCCTGTAATTTGATCAGCCCTCCACATCAGCAAGCGATATATCAAATACCATTATTTTATAGTATATAGTGGCTAGAAGAAGATGGTTGAAACCTCTTAACACGTTAAACGTTAATACCGTGTCAGTTAGAAATCGAGAAAGGTTGTTTATTTCAAACTGCCGTTCACCGAAATAAACTACAGGCTATAGTGACTTTAGGCTTTGTTGTTCTTAAGAAGCAGTTTTGAATTTCAATATAGTTCACCCCTGAGACGTTCAGTAAGTGTCAATGCTATTTGTTTATAAAGTATATGTACGTAGTCTTTTACCTACTTAGCAGCCTACATGACAAATATCATAACTCAAAACCGTATTGACCTTGTGGAGAAATCAGCTGGAGCCTTGTAAATGGGTCAAGGTCATTTACATATTTTGTCATTGAACAAACGTGATAGCCATTCATCTCAGCAAATGACATGCCAAATATCATGACCTTAGGCATTACGGTTTTGAGTTGACTATTTTTGTCGTTTTGAAGGTACACAAAGGTTGAAGACGAATGCGAGACTGTGGAGTCGTTAATTCAAAGTTCTGGATGATAAATGAGAGGCAAAAAGCCATGCCCTTTAATGCATGGACAACGCTGAATGTTCTAAAATAGAACACTGCTCTGTACAGAATGGTTACAGTAACCAAATGATGTGACCTACGACCTCAAACTGACCACTGACCTAAAGCTTGACCCCCGCTGGACCTCCAATGACAATATTATTATTTTCATTTTCCATCTTCATGAAATGCATGCTCAGAATGGTATAATAGTACATAAGAAATTACTTAAATTTGAATCGTATCAAGTGAATGATGGTTTTGGTCAATTACATTGTGTTGTTCATGTAGTTACAGAAGATGTGTTTCGTGTATCTTGATTATTCAGGCAACATTTAAACGTTCAAAATTGCTGATAGTTTCGTATTTCGACATTAGATAATAATTTTGTCAGGTCAGCAATGTCCCTGAAAAGCCGAGTGGAAGTGGTTTTCACATACTTTGTATCTCGGGCATAGATATGGACTCCACTTCAAAGTAACGGAACACATTTTTTCTTCTTGCTCCTTTAGATAATTTACTCTAAAAACTCAGTATTTACGAGCGTTATAGCGTTGATGAGATTTTAATTATGTAATAAAACGACAGAAATGGTTCATTTGAGATACAAGTTAACAAGTATCTTAAAAATACGATAACATTTCTATATACAAAGTGTATATACTAACAACTTATATGTTCCCGTGAAAAGCTATTACATCAGTGAGGGGTAGTGATAGCAGGAGTGCTGGTGGTGCTGGTGGTGGGGAAGTTTGTGGTGATAGTGGTGGTGGTGCCGGTGGTGGGGAAATTTGTGGTGATAGTGGTGGCTTTATAAGTGAATTGTAATACCAGTAACATGCCAGACTGTCCTGCCTAAAAACAGAAACCAAATTGTCAACACACAGAAAAAAACACCAGAATTCAAAATTATGCCCAACAATTGGACCAGATGAGATAACGAAACAAAAATAAAATACATCTTGGACCCAAACAAAAAGCTAATGCGGAACTAGATGATCCGGAAGTGGAATTATTTCCTGCTCCACATGTGACAAATATGATGTTAAATAGAGAAAATAACGCCCACCACGAACTGTCTAACACACAGTTGAAATGTTTACTGAAAGAAAACAATAAACCGTCTAGAAATTAGGTTACGACGATACTGAAACAGCCACGTCAGAAATCAGGTTACGATTATACTAAAACAGCCACGTCAGAAATCAGGTTACGACGATACTAAAACAGCCACGTCAGAAATCAGGTTACGATTATACTAAAACAGCCACGTCAGAAATCAGGTTACTAAAACAGTCACGTCAGAAATCAGGTTACGATAATACTAAAACAGCAACGTCAGAAATCAGGTTACGATTATACTAAAACAGCAACGTCAGAAATCAGGTTATGATTATACTAAAACAGCCACGTCAGAATTCAGGTCACGGCGATACTAAAACTGAACTCGGAAATCAGGTCAGAAGTACTGCTACATGTATAAAGTGTGAAGTTATACTCGAAGAGAACCTTGTTTTCGTTATTTATTGTCTAACAGGACTTAAAAACAGGCCCTGATGTAGCAAATAAAAATATGACATATAAAATACAGAATCTGTGGAGGCTGATCATTACATGCTACAGTTGTCATCATCTAAGTCATGATTTAAAACGAGTGTTGTGCTTGGTAATCGACATATATGTCTCTGAGTCTGCTAGGAGACATCCTGACTGACGAGAGACTAACAGGTGATGTAGGAAGTCTTATCCTACCTAGGTTACCTGGTGGTGCCTCAATTTGGTGTAGGATTTATGGTTGGTTGGTTGGTTTATTTTGTTTAACGTCCTATTAACACCTAAGGTCATTAAAGGACGTGGTCTCATGTGTGTGTTGTGTATGTGTGTATGTGTGCCGGAGACAGGGTAAGTTGGTGCAATTGCCTCCGTGTGATAGCGCAGATCTGATGCCAACTTTATAGTGCTATCTCACTGAAATACCATGGCAAAGGCACCCAGAACTGCATTCCGCCCGGTCACATTATACTGACAACGGGTAAACCAGGATTATTGGTGACTTTCCTATAGCTTTGGAGTCACCTCTGTCCCTACTATTGTGTACTTTATAAAATATATTATTAGAAAGAGTAAACCAAGTATGTGATTTGACTCTAATTATGGACAATGTTTTTCATGTAATGATTAGACATCACAAACGCCCGTCTTTCGACCGACAGGACATTGCTCTGAATTTGTCAATTTTATCGACCTTAATTTTCAAAATATGCTCTACGAACACTAATTATATCTTTGTTTATGTAAACACGAATTGTATATACATGTATGTGGAAAGAAAAGTTGATACAAAATGTCTTCTTCGAATTATTTCTTATAAACGTCAAATTACGGCATGTCATTTACATAATGTAAAGCACAGTTTTTGGCAAACACAGTGAACAGCCCAACAATGTAATTGTTTAAGTAGACGTTAGATAACTTAAACAATCGGCATTTGACATAAAACCACTTAAGATTTGATATCACAGCTAACCCTAAACACGTGTGAAATTGTTTTCGTACAGCACATTGAATTTCCCAGTACAAGCTGCCAGGTGGCTAAATAGAAGAACTTGTGTGAAAAGGTTAATTGAATTTGCACAGTAGGTATAACATATGGGACTAATTTCACACACAAATAATCTATTTAACAGGTTTACATTTATAATACTGAACACCAAATCCTTTTAATAAATTCTGCAATAATGTCGAGTAGTTTAACAAGTTTCTAGGCAAAGGCAATACAATATATGTTTCTTTTTTCAAAGTTTGCCAGACTGAATTGCCTGTCGTAGATTTTGTAGTCTGTGTGAGGTATATGCTATAGACACACGTATTCACACTGGTACCCGCCAGTTCTGGTTCCATATTTATGAAACTGTTCTCATGTCCAAGCATGGATTCTGTGCTAAAATCAGCTTACTTGTTACACGCTTAAATCATTGAAAACAGTTTTGGCTTTAAATCTCTTCAATGTTTCTTCAAAAACACCATTTTTTTAAAATCTCTCAATTAAAGCTCTTGTAAGAATATTTGTGTATGGTCGGGTGGCACAGGGGATACTGCACTCGCAAAGACGGCTGTGGTTCGATTCCCCGGTTGGGTTTCAAAAAATGTATGTGGTCACTGTCTGAAAACAGGGGGTTGTTTCTGGGCACTCCGCTATTCTCCCACATTAAAGCGACTCAGTGCGTTTCCATCCGGGCCAACAAGAGCGATACTTGTTTCCCAATCGTTGCAAAATAAAATCAATTTATTAATATATGTATTTTTTTTATTCATTTTTTTTTTACAAATTTATGTCTAAAAGTTGATTCGATTTTTCAGGGTATATCTTCCTGAATACAGCCTGATTATTGAAATGTTAATTTTGAGAATATCTGAAAATTTACAATGTATTTTTCTTAGTTTCTAGATTATTATTTTAGAACCCTGTCATGTAAGTTAAGGTAGGACAGCTGGGTCGTGCCGATATAGCCGACCAGATGTGGTACAACTCGCACAAATACTTTAAGTATCTATGTCATTTTTTTCTGCATACTCAATGCAATTCTATCCGTATGATACAATGGAAACACAAGTTATGTCACTGGTAGTGTCAGCTCATCTGTGCGACCACACAAGGAGTCCCACAACTACCTCAAAGTTAAACAGATCATTACAGGGCTCTAGAAATACTAATTATATGATTAAGTGTAATACAGCTGATATTAGCCGCCATATTGGTATTCACGGTTATAATTACCCTACCCAACTTTAGTACTGTAATGTGTATTCACTGTAGACTAATAGCTAACATTTGTAAGGGAATCACGCACTGTAAACAATCATTGAAGCGCTTTTGAGCTGGTTTATATTGTTAAAGTGCAGGCGTAATGATTCGCTTTGTTGAAGTGTAGGCGTACCGATTCCTTTTGTAGAAGTTAATATTCAATTGTAAGTGTACTACTAGTTCGTGTAGTTGATTTATCTATAAACCAACGAGTTCTTATGATTAATATCCAAAAAGCCAGTCAATGACAGGGACTACCCGTTAATTTACTTCAATGTCTGTTTTGATGTTCATGATATCCTTCATTTTGTTTTTGTGTCTCCTCAGTTCATGTTGCTCTCCTTTTGTATTGGTGTCTCCTCGTTTCAGGTTGTTCCCTTTTGTATTGGTGTCTCCTCGGTTCAGGTTGTTCTCCTTTTGTTTTGGTGTCTCCTCGGTTCATTTGTTCTCATTTTGTTTTGGTGTCCCCTCGGTTCATGTTGTTCTCCTTTTGTTTTGGTGTCTCCTCGGTTCATGTTGTTCTCCTTTTGTATTGGTGTCTCCTCGGTTCATGTTGTTCTCCTTTTGTATTGGTGTCTCCTCGGTTCAGATTGTTCTCTATTTGTTTTGGTGTCTCCTCGGTTCATGTTGTTCTTCTTTTGTATTGGTGTCTCCTCGGTTCATATTGTTCCCTTTTGTATTGGTGTCTCCTCGGTTCATGTTGTTCTCCTTTTGTATTGGTGTCTCCTCGGTTCATGTTGTTCTCCTTTTGTATTGGTGTCTCCTAGGTTCATGTTGTTCTCTATTTGTTTTGGTGTCTCCTCGGTTCATGTTGTTCTCCTTTTGTATTGGTGTATCCTCGGTTCATGTTGTTTTCCTTTTGCTTTGGTGTCTCATCGGTCCATGTTGTTCTCTATTTGTTTTGGTGTATCCTCGGTTCATGTTGTTTTCCTTTTGTTTCGGTGCCCCCTACGGCCTAGGTCTATGTTGTTCTCCTTTCAATTCGGCCCCAGATTTCCAATTTTGTTTCTGTGTGGATGGCCTTGTTCACGTATATTTCGTTACATTAACTTCAATCAACAAGTAGACAGTTTTGACGCTGAAACTTTCAGTAAGTGCGTCTATGTCGGTGCATTTACGTGACTTTGATTTAAAAGTGATGATATCATTTTTTTGTTCACAAGGTATCTTCTAATCGCACGTCACTGTAAACAACGTTAGGGAGTCAGTATTGACAAGTAACTGACTTATAACAATGCACGATCTTGTAAATCTAATAAGATATATAAATACATTTAGCAGAGATGACGACAAAGTAAATCAATTGTGTTAGTGAATTAAGAACAATGTCGCCTACTAAGGCCACACGTAATGTGTAATTTGTGTATGTGTACTTCTGTTGGTCACGAACCAGTTTACTTGGCCTGGCCTGAAGTCGGAAGTCAAGAGGATCGAGGGCTTTACACTTTAATACACTTGTTGTAAGTGGTCCTATCGGTGGCTGTCGACCCATTACAGAGTACGTGTTAGGTCTATAAACTGCCAGGTGTTAATAGACATATACAATCTTAAATCAGGTTCCGTTTTATATCAGCTTTGTTCAGAAAGATTTAAAACTGTTATTTTAGCGAGTCTTTGGCGAGATGATGTTTAAAGCGGGTTAGATTCATTGACCAAGACATATGAAATTTAAATGAACTCGCGATATTTTCCCCCGATTATGACGTCTTAAAAATCTCACCCAATCACAACAAAGTTAGATATGTAACATGTAAGATATGAATCAAATAATACCGCTCCTTTATTCATATTAATCTCGTCATCACTTCATTCATTCCCCAGAACTTCAGACATTACAGGTCGTGGCCAAACAGATTTTATGCATTTTCATGACAGGAAGGAGATTAGATTTTTTCNCCAGCTACGATATTTGACTGTACTTCACCATAATAAACTTTACTACTTTACTGTTTAAGATTTAACTTTCTTTTTCCCAGTAGTAACATACATGTTTGTATGGGATATGTGTCACCGTCGATACCCTGTGGGAGTCACCTGATGTCCATCGCTAGGATGTTTCACCGCGTCCAGAACTGTTGGTGACTTACAAGCTTTTTTCGGATTAGACAGGCGATATCCTGATGGGTGCCAGGCGTGGTAAAGGAATGCCTTTCCTTCCAGGTCACATTTTTATTTGTCTGCGGAATGATTATCCTTTTCATGTTGACTTGTACTAGTGTTGGCCAAAGGGAACTAACTCAATAAACCAAAACTGACAAAAAGTCGACTCAAACCTCATATACTGAAATGTATTGATTTTCAATACATTTACGAAAACACAAGTTCACCATTTTTTCTTTATATATTGAGTTAAGGAAATCCTCCCTTATAGAACATAAGTTTTTGTACTATCTTAGCGACAAAAATCCAGGGTTCGTCTACACTGTACGTCCGCCTGGGGTGGATACAGATTTTCATGAAAGGGGATGGGGCTAGATATTCATATAGTGATCAATGGAAAATATATGTTTGCAGTTTATTCATTTTAAAGGTAAAAATTCGGACTTGAAGCCATGCTCTCCACGTGGGAGGTCAGGGGCTGGCTGAAAATAGAATGCTTTTAGAGTGGATATTGAACGTACTTGCCATATTTTTGTTTTAAATACGCCAAATTCGGGCTAGATTTGGCTGGTCGGTGTCCTCTTATAAATATCAACGTTTATGACAGATTTATGATAACACAATCCACGTCTTCATCATACTTAACATAAAGCTATGTCTCTGTAGCTGTGACGCTACCCTTTCTAATGATGTCCCATACACCAGATCGGATGTCAGTGTCAGAATTGGTGTCTTCGGTTAGGGTGTACAGTATCAAAGGAGGACGACAGGTGGTGTTTATGTAACAACCTGACAATCTGAACCAATAATTATCGGCTGATAACTTCTTGTCGGGTCGTAATAGTTTACATTTTAACGCAAACAGTCCTCGTATAATTTGACAACATGGAATGTTTTCTTTGGAGAATTTATCATAATAAACCGTGGCGGAACAACAATGACATGACCGGTACACAGTGATAGACAACTTAATCATAGCCACACTAATCATATTCCGCCCTAATCCGTAAAGGTTTTCAGTAATGATGCCTCAGAAAATAAGACGGTGATTGACTAGTTGGTAGTATAGCTTTCATGTATGGGGTCTTACATCCGAAATGATGAGAGTGACCGATATGGTCAAATAATCACAAGCCAGCGTCCAACACAGGGGCCTGTCATTATTACAACAACAGGGTGTATGTGTGGACCTACACCGGTGTGTGGCAGTATTATTGGACGTTTTGGGGGGTTATCAATAACACTTGGTACCCCGTCCCAAATGTAAATCGGGGTATCAACTTTACAGATCATTGATATAAAACCCTGAAACATTAACACATCAAGATAGCTCCAAATATATACACCCTGATGTTGGTTATCGGGTCCCTGTGCAGTCTAGGCACACGGTTAATGTTCAACATTGTGTAGGGTTGCATTACCCAGGTAAAGGGTCCCACATCTGGTACAGGATATGCTGACCTTCCAAAAAATTGGTTCCGTTTTTCGTTTTAGTGATTTTTTAAAATGTATTTTGGAATTTATGAAGACATTTTTTTTGTAAAATGTTGCTTTTTTCTGCTTTTCGTGAAATGCTGAATTTCCTTTGTTTTTTCAGAAAACCTGTCTTTCATTGTTTGGTTGTCATACTGACTTTCGATTCCAATTTTATCATTATGTTGACACTGTGGTACTTTTGTAGACAATCATAATTGGCTAATGAACAATAACAAAAAAGGTTTTTTTTTCGGTGTCATTATGCACTAGGATTCTGTAGTTCTTTATGTTAAAATGTAGATATTAAGTACCTCAACTCATTCACCCCTTAAATTTCATAATGAACTATACCAACCTTTGAATTGGAAGAGTTCAAATGTGTCTTCAGGGGTGAATGAGTTAATTAATTTGAATTAACACTCTACTTATTGACCTATGTACCGTCCATTGGTTTATTAGACACTCTGATGACTACTCTGCCCTTGTGCTACTGTATTGGTCCTTTGGGGACTGTCCTTGTATATTGACATTGTCCTATACTGGTAATGTAAATTGACATGAAATATACCTTGGTTACAACACTTGGTTAGAGCACATGTACCGTTCATTTACACAATATTGAATCCTTTTGGTTCAGGGCTACTACACACCAAAACTTTTCAAAATCCCTTCAACCATCAGCATACTTGCATACTTATAGCAGGGAAATTTCCATGAGGGAGATTCTGCATACTTAAAATTAAAAGATAAATAAAATGCGTGTATATACCCCTAGTGACAATATAATCCTTTAAAAAATTACATATTTTGAGTTGCTCTTTTAGATGAAATCATTACATCTTAGAATTTAGGAATAGTTTAGCAAATTCACTAGTTGAAATGCTAAATTTAAGGGTCCAAAATCGGGAGTCTCCCTCCTAAATAGGGAGAGTTGGCAAGTATGCACCAGGTGTGTATCTGATTTCTGGCAATTTTGAGTCTCAGGCCATAGCTGTGAAGGCAGGGGTTGGGAGTTGGTACCAGGTAAGGGGAACTCTCCAGTATATTTTGTTTTGCTTTCTAGAATTCTAAGGGGTGATGTCCAGTGTTCTGATAGCTAGTTTCTCACAATTCAAGATACCAATCAACTTTACTTCCCGACCAATTTGACCTGTGAATTCATTCTCTGATAAGGTGTATGCAGTAACTGTTGTACCTGGCCGGTTGTCACACAATAAATTCAAAATCAAATGTTTCAGTCAACAGTTTTATTTCTGATGAATGATATTAGCCAATAGCTTAAACACAATACAATTTCCTCTCCGTCATCTCTCACACAATCATTCTAGCAATACATTTACACATACAACAGGTCAATCAAGCACGCCGGAGGAATTTGATTACCGACTGTAACAGGTCCACAAATCTGTTTATCCCATGATCTGTTTCACGACCGTAACGGGTCCACCAATCTGTTTATCCCATGATCTGATTCATGACCGTAACGAGTCCACAAATCTGTTTATCCCATGATCTGTTTCACGACCGTAACGGGTCCACCAATCTGTTTATCCCATGATCTGTTTCACGACTGTAACAGGTCCACAAATCTGTTTACCCCATGATCTGTTTCACGACCGTAACAGGACCACAAATCTGTTTATCCCATGATCTGTTTCACGACCGTAACAGGACCACAAATCTGTTTATCCCATGATCTGTTTCACGACAGTAACAGGTCCACCAATCTGTTTATCCCATGATCTGTTTCACGACCGTAACGGGTCCCCCAATCTGTTTACCCCATGATCGGTTTCACGACCGTAACAGGTCCACCAATCTGTTTATCCCATGATCTGTTTCACGACAGTAACAGGTCCACCAATCTGTTTATCCCATGATCTGTTTCCCGACCGTAACGAGTCCACAAATCTGTTTATCCCATGATCTGTTTCACAAAATCTGTATGATTTATCTATGGGCCACAATCCGTGACCTTTGACCTGATTGGACTGAAACAATTGACCAACAGTATTCTACTGAAGTCGTTCAATGGAAACTTTTGATAACTCTGGAGTCTTGCTGAAAAGATTCTGTTTCACGACACAAATAATGTATAATACATGAAATTCTTACCATGATTTAATCATTTTGGATCTGTGCATTGGTTAGGAAGACACTTAAGCCAACGGGACATTTTCAAGTTATTTCTCAGCAAAATTTATAATTCCAAATGGCCATAGCATAGAACACTTGCAAATTTTTAATGGGCTATTATCTTTTTGCTGAAAGCCACTTTAAACCGGGTCTCCTATAGTTATAACATTGATGTATGCAATTCTGTACTGTTAATATTCAGAGAAAAGCCTTTTATATAATAGAAGTATAGCTGACGTTATTAAACCGTTCACCCCTGAAGTCACATTTGAACCTTACCAAATCATAGACTGGGTAAGTCCAAGTGAAATATGTAGGGCTGAATGAGTTAAAATATATGTTAATCACTTCGAACAGACTCACAATACAAGATCCAAAAGCATGCGGATATACCACTTCACGTCTGTTTTAAGTTTGAAATATTCCTGTGCATCACAATCCATCGTCGATCAACATCTGCAGCTTCTGTTCAAAGATGTCACTGGATCTCCTGTACAGCACTATTTCTTCCTGGAGTTTTGTCAGCTTGTCTGACACACCACCGACCGCAACACTGGTCAAAGCTGATTGGTCAGCGGTGGAAGTATCCAGGAGCTTAAAGTCAGACACCCTGGACAGTTCAGATGAACTGTATCGTCGGGGAGTGATGCAGTCTGCGAACAAAGATGGCTCTATTCCAGACGCATCCATGAATTCTGGGGGTGTCGTACAATTGGGACTAAAAAACAACGGACTATTTCTGTCAAATGTTTGGTCTGCACTCTCTGTGTCACAATCATTTAAAACCTTTTGTAGATACCGATCAAATTTCTGTGATTCACGACGTTCTGCTTTCACAGATTCAAGCAGACGGCGTGTGTCCTCCTTGGCTGCCATTTCTTCCTGTGACAAAGGCTCAAGGTCAATATCTGCACAAGTTGAGGAGGTTACGAGAGACTCCTGAATTCTGTCCTGTGTCCTACTCTGCTCTAACCTAGCCTCCCGAGCTTTCTCTACGGCAGTCTGTACAGTGTTGTTCAGGGAAGGTAGACCTGTCAAACAATATGTTACTGTTATATTATGTATTTGTAAACTAGTTTTGTAAAACAGTGATATGATGACAAAGATTTCACTTTTTTTATTTGTCTGTCAAAGTGCTGTACCAAGAAATCATAGGAAGAGAATAAAAACACAGGCCCCCAGACAATTGTTATATACTGTATACCGGGAAAACTATCGCCAAGTCAAATATTCACCCTTTGCTGAAAAAATCCATGTTCTCCTAGCGTTAATTTCGCCCTTCACATGTAATTACCACATAGTGTATGTTGTGTACTAATAATCGCTGTAACGATAAATTCATCCTCATTTGGGAGCCAAAAAAGGCGAAAGTTAAGATGCGGCGAAAAGTTCCTGGTATACAGTGCTTGTTCTATTATGATGAAATCAGATCAGTTTTCCCTACTTTAACCCTCCCCTGTATTGTACAGCCGGATCGCATTGATATAAATTTCACTGAATACAGTCAATATTACAACTGTGACATTTATATAGCGTCAAATGCAAGAACTAAAAGTCACAGGTCTTCATCAATACATATCACAATGTTACAATATATACCCCTGAGTTGTATTCATTTATATTGATTACTACAGAAGGCAATGGCAGATTATTTACAAACTCTAGGCATATCTTCTGGAAATCCACAAATGACATGTCATCAAGAGGTACATAAAAACTCACAACATATTTCACATAAATATATAAAGAAGCAAGTTCTACATTCATCATAACATGTACATGAACAATGCTTATATATTTTATAAATTAATACTAATTCATGCATAAAAAGACAGATTTACAGTTTTTTCACAAAATCAGCTTTATCATGAGATGTAAAATCTAAAAAGGTTCAAATGACAAAACTATTAAGTTTTCAGACATTCATTTAGACATCAAATTAATATATGTAGTTGTGATCTTGTGTATATGTTATTGTAGAATTCACTTACCTGTGATGTCTCGATGACTCTCCAGGTAAGTCCAGGTATCGGGAGGTTTGTAGGACTTCAAGTGGTCCTCAAAGTACACCACTTTCAGTTCCTTGTCTTCTTCCTGTAAAACCGAGATTTCCACTATGCAAAAATTTGTTAACAAGTCTAAAACTCTCTTACATACCTATTTAATCTTTAATCTCACTACATTGACACATTACAGTGATTCCATTGTGAGAAGAATCTGTGCCAAGATACTACCTGTGTAAGAGATCACTTTTTGGTTTCAATGAAGGTGGTCCTTTATTTCATGTTTGACTGTAGAAGACATATGATATGGAATATTGAACATAGTTTTATGCATATGGATGTTTGTTGAGGTCAATATGTGGTTATATAGACCTGAGAAAGTGATATTGACCGATATGAGGTGAAGGTTGATGTCACTTTTCAGGTCTATATAACAATACATTCACAGAAATGAAAGTCCTTACCGGGTAATTGCAATAACTAACAATACTACAAACTGGCAATATTAGCATAAGTATATTTTTTTGATGAAAAGGTATAACATTGCAACTTGAATGTTAAAATTCTCAACAATTTCTGCTCTGGACAAGGAGAGCTAATCCATAATACTTCACATCAGTACTGCAATTGGATATTAAGAGCAGAAAATGAACTAGAAAATAGATATACAAAGCCTTTTTGTAAAAAAGCTGTTATAAAATAACATGAATACAGTGACCTCTGTTCTGAGGACAGTCTGAACACAGGAAGCTTTGTCCTGTGGACTGAGACTTACCTCAGTGTCCTCCATCTGTGGGTCTGTAAAACTAACGGATGCCATTCTATATTCTATACAGGCCGTGATCAAGTCTGTCCAGGGCACATTCTCAAAGCTCGGCTCACAACGATTCTCCCCTTCCATAAGGTAACAGGTGTCCTCGAAGTCTCGTCGTACTGTCTTCAGCAGCAGACGTATTCTGTTAAGAGGTCAAAGGTCAATGTGAAACACTCTTTTATGGCATATCAACGAAATCGAATAATTATTGAAAAAACTTAAAAGGATACAAAACCACTGCTTTATTTACTAAGTAGATCTTTAAAAAACTCTTAACTTACTTGGAAACAAGATCCACCTTGGCTGACCCTTGGTCATCTCCAGCCACACTTCGGACAAAGGCCCAAATCTCATCACACACCTCGGACCAGTCTGTATTCTCCAGGTCAATGTCCTGTAACCATGGTAATTCCATTTCGTGGACAATGCCACTCAGATACTCCAAGTGATCCTCGTCATTCCAGTAGGGTGTGGGCAGCCCTGAAATATCACAATACAACATTTAAGGGTATGTAACATCTTACCCAATATACCTGTGATTTGTCTTTAGAGTTTTCTTTTTTTAAACAAATGTTGAAATAAGCATCATCTGATAATTAGAATGTACCTGTCATTAATTGTTGTGTACCTTTTAAATGATTGTGTCAACAATTATTTTTACAAGTCAAAGTTTGCATTCATAAAATGTATTTGATAGGTTCCTTAATAGTGTGTTACATTTTTCTTATGAAAAATATGCATAATATAAAATGCAAAATGTTTGCCTAATCTGAAATCCTATGGGACATACAGAACGGTAAAATTATCAGAGAAAAACAGCGATGACCGAAATTGTCCCGGCATTTAATATCAGTAAATATGGAAATCATTGTTCAAATTAAATTCCATGGATATTTCATTACTTTTACTATCATTCAACAGTTTTCAGATCTAAATCATTTTCAAGAACTTGACTCGTAAACCAAGACAAAATATATGCATTGTTCTGACCTTCTGCAGCGTTTGTACGGCAGAACTCTGGGACTGGCCAGGAGAGGTCAAGTAGTCTAGGGGAGGTAACTACTGCCTCCAGGTGTTGAATGACAGCGTTATACAATGACAGCAGGTCGCTGGGCCTCTGTAACAAAATGATGGGCATATATGTTTGTCAGAAAATTAGTCACTTCAATGCTTTGAATGAATCCCCCTTTTCATGACAAAATCATATAAAACTGCCACATAAATTATACACATGAATAATTACTGGAAACTGTATTTCACTGCAATGAATGATTTGTTACAAGACTCATTAATTAAAATAAAATACATGGGTTGTACTGCTTACAGCCATTGATTTCCCTCTGTTTTAAGTAGTTACCTGGTGTAAGCACCCATTGACCTTTCTCTGTTTTAAGCAGTTACCTGGTGTAAGCACCCGTTGACCTTCCTCTATTTTAAGTAGTTACCAGGTGTAAGCACCTGTTGACCTCTCTCTGTTTAAAGCAGTTACCTGGTGTAAGCACCTGTTGACCTTCCTCTGTTTTAATTAGTTACCTGGTGTAAGCACCCGTTGACCTTTCTGTTTTAAGTAGTTACCTGGTGTAAGCACCCGTTGTCCTTTCTCTGTTTAATTAGTTACCTGGTGTAAGCACCTGTTGACCTTTCTCTGTTTTAATTAGTTACCTGGTGTAAGCACCCGTTGACCTTCCTCTGTTTTAAGCATTGACCTTCCTCTGTTTTAAGCAGTTACCTGGTGTAAGCACCTGTTTACCGTCCTCTGTTTTAAGAAGTTACCTGGTGTAAGCACCCGTTGACCTTCCTCTGTTTAAAGTAGTTACCTGGTGTAAGCACCTGTTGACCTTCCTCTGTTTTAAGTAGTTACCTGGTGTAAGCACCTGTTGACCGTCCTCTGTTTTAAGAAGTTACCTGGTATAAGCACCCGTTGACCTTCCTCTGTTTTAAGCGTTGATCTTCCTCTGTTTTAAGCAGTTACCTGGTGTAAGCACCTGTTGACCCTCCTCTGTTTTACTTAGTTACCTGGTGTAAGCACCCGTTGCCCTTCCTCTGTTTTAAGCAGTTACCTGGTGTAAGCACCCGTTGCCCTTTCTGTTTTAAGTAGTTCCCTGGTGTAAGCACCTGTTGACCTTTCTGTTTTAAGTAGTTACCTGGTGTAAGCACCCGTTGACCTTCCTCTGTTTGAGGTTGTAGAAGACAGGTGAGTAGAAGTGCTTGTGTAGGTTGGTGTCGATGTAGTCCCGTATGTAGGTCACACACAGTTGAGGTGTGTTGGGGTATTCCTCACCCAGCCACTGTACTGCCTCCCCAAGCTGAGTGGGGAAAAATATAGAAAATCATACACAAAGGTGCTAATATTTGCGTAAACGGGAAATCTTAACATAAAAACCCTCGTACCACTGCCAAAAATTGTAACTATGCACTTCAAACCGATTTTGCTGACATGACCATATAAATATGAATCAATTCTCAAAAGAAAATTGTACTTTGCGGGACTTTTATGAAAAATAATAGAGATAAAATAAATATATTATAATCAACAACAGTGTTCTGTGTGTAAAAGAAAGTGTGGCTAGACAGGGGGCTGAACCCCTGACTCAGATTATTACAGTCCTTCTAACCTACTGAGCTACCTGGTCAACAAAAGTGTTCCGGCCCAGCTTTGCTACAGTTGTATACAAAACGATATTATAGGGAAGTAACTTTATATAGGAAAAACCATAGCACAGTAGGACAAGGGTCCTTAATGAAATGACCAGTTTCTAAGAAAAGGTCAAATATTTTTTTCTCACTGATCTTATTCAACAGAAACTCTAGAGGGTAGTTGAAGACTTTCATGTAATATTTCTTACCTCTGAAGATAATGACAAACTGTCAAGGTCAAAACCCAGTTCAAGGTCGTCCCTGTAATCTATGTCCAGTATGTAGACATTGGACACTTTGTCCAGACTTAGGTAGTGGTCCATGATGTTCTGCCTGACCAGATCGTCGGTAACCATGGACTGATCACATGACACTGGACACAGGATGACCAGAGATACTGCCGGGTCAGAGGGCTTCATCTGGAGTAAACCATCCAGCCTCTGACGCACTCTCCTCCAATAGGTCTGTAGTTAACAGGAAGATCAAACACAAGGTCAAATGTAAGGTCATAAGGTCAAACACAAGGTCAAATGTAAAGTTTAAATATCAAGGCTAAATTATTAGGTGAAAGAGTTTTGCTAAATTGGATGCAAATAATGCTCATAAATAATATCTGGGAACAAAAACCAGTATTCGCCATCATTCATACCCAGAAATAGCACCAGGATGACCCCATCAATTGTCTGTCCCCTTCCTAGTATTTCTTAAATCAGCAATAGCCTCTATGCCCAGAAGTAGGACTAGCATGAAACAGATGACCCAAATCAGGTCCCGTCCATCATGTTCACACAAACAGAATCATTAACCCTGCTCGGGACTAGGCTAGGATGAACACCTTCATTCCATTCAGACCCTATTCCTTATGTATAGAGTTAAGACTATCCTAGGAGGAGGGCCAGGACAACAGTGTGACCCAAAAGGTTCCTTATCCCCCATTCCCTGTTCTAACAGAATCATCCATGTCCAGTAACCTTCTGACCCCCTATCAGGTCCCATCCCTTGTATATACTTAGTCAGGACTATACGCCCCGAGGTAGGGCCATAATGAAGCCATTGACCCTCATTTGTTTACCTCCCTTGTACTTACAGAATCAGGACTATCCTCCATGCCCAGGGGTAGTGTCAGGATGATCCCACTAACCCCCATCAGGTCCTCCACGCCCCGTCTGCCCCTCCTGGGTCGAGGCCCCTGGATGGCTCTCACACAGACACACAGCTTACACTGTGATTTGTCATCATCCTGGACCAGGTCTGCCTTGTACAGACTCAGCACTTCCTCCTGACCACAGATACACAGTGTATTGGATAAAAAGGATTAATGGTGTGTTTTTTTTGCAATTTCTTTTTATGATTTACCTAAAACTTTTCTGTATGCCTTATTTAGGGAAAATTACTGTGAAACAAAAATCAATTTTGACATCAACCTTTCTCTCTGATGACACAGGATTATTCTGCCTCGAATAAGACAAAAGTTGTTTGAACTTTTTTCATATTTCAGCCACTCACCTGACCTCTGGCCTTTGAACTTTTGGAGAACTTTGACCTTAGCCAGGTATTGAGGTGACCAGTTGCATTTTTATCCTCCTCTGTATCACACATGTCCGGGTCTGGGAGGGACAGTGCCAGCTTCCAATAGATAGAGGTGGGAAGCTTACCTGTAATTACAGACACACCTGCCGGTATAGCTCAGTACTATAAAGCTGCTAATTTAATGAGGTTTTTATTTTTGTTACTACTTTAGAGGTGGGTGTTGAATCACCAATAATTTCAATTTTTATAAATGAATTTGAGAGATCTTTGTGCTTTTCTCAAATTTAAACGGTATTCACGTTTTTTTGACCTGTGCATGCCATTGAGGGTCAGAGTGTCAAAGGGCATGTAACTAACATTTATTACCAATATGACGTGATCTGAAGACAATCTATCTTTAATATCAAATTCACACTTGACAAACAGTTGTTATCTGTATGTAATATATAACTCCTATAAAAGCAAAAACACAATTTCTCTATGTCTCAAAGCAACCTCTTTTGGCAAATTCCCAGATTGATTTGTGAATGGGAAGCTGAAATTCATTGCAGAACATCACTATCATGGCTTCAATAATTATGAACCTTTCTCTTGGGACTGTTTATTTAGGTCTGAGCATTACATAAGAGTTTCCAGTTTTACCTTTGAGTTTTCTTTGCAGGATTCTCTTTACATTTCCTCCAACGAGCTTAACAATATCAAAAGGCTGCCAAGCTTTACAGTGACAAAGATTCTGGTACAATTCATGGGCAGAGAGAAGCTTTGCACCAACCCATCTTTGATCAGACAGCTGTATGGAGGATGCCAGTGATAGCCTGGCGTCAGCACTAATGGAGAAACTGTTGGCTATGATTCCATCCTCTCTCCTGTCTGGGATAAGCATGTCTATTTGTTCTGCTGCTGTGTCCAAGCCGGGAGCTGACGGGAAGGTTAGCATTCCACGTTTGAGTTTCTGTCGAGCAGAGAATTCCTTTTTCCACACCTGTAGGTACCTGCCAGCTATTCTGAGCTGGACACACTTCTCAATGTCTGCGAGTTTCTCCAGTCTTTCTACCACGTCTTTCTGATAGACATCAGATGACACAGATTGTACAAGCTCTCCCATCACATCCTCTAGCAGTTCGTCACCAACGTCTACAGAACAACGTGCTTTCTGCTGCTCCTTCAGCTCAGCCTTCACCTCTCTGAGGGTTAAAACAGTATATTTGTTGTCAGCAAAATACTAAATAAAACTTATTATTAAGTTTCCAATCACATCTGATAATAATCAATAAAGTAACCATACCCTTTTGAAAATATCACTGAACATTATTAATATGGGTAACGAACTTGATGTGACATTCATTGACCTGGAATTCAGCATGATACCTACCTGTCCTTGGCAGTAATATACATAATGACCTTGACCTTACTGGAATCAGCATGATACCTACCTGTCCTTGGCAGTAACATACATAATGACCTTGACCTTACTGGAATCAGCATGATACCTACCTGTCCTTGGCAGCAACATACATAATGACCTTGACCTTACTGGAATCAGCATGTTACCTACCTGACCTTGGCGGTGGCAAGGTTGAGCAGCTCCTGATTGGTCACGTCCTTGATGACCTCAGAGACAAGTGTGGCCATGGCCCTCTTTAATGTGGCCTCCCGTTCCTGTTTGAACTGACGCTGACGCAACACTTGGATCTCATTGTAGTAAGCTATGGACAGGGCACTGCAAATATTGTATCACATAGATTAAAGTCTCTGTCTACCGGTGAAAATTTGTTACCTTAACTCTGACCTTTTTGTGTAAAGTTATATACATATCATTTTTTGATGAATGTTTGAAATTTGTAAAGTCAGAAATTATAAAATTTAATGTAAATAGACTGCACTTGGTGATAGTTGATACAGCTCCAGTATTATTGATACTCGATCAGCGATGTTTATGTTTGAGTTTTGAAAATTTATCTAGAGGAAGGACAGAATAATTTACAAAACAAATTTAATTGGCAACAGCTAAACAAGAAATGCATGGAAGGTGATGTGTTGTCTGTGTCTGATTAAGAAATCTAATACATCTGTATTATTTATCGGGCCACAAGCCTTATTAATTATTTGCAAATTTGACAGGGCATTAAACCTGAGCTAAGACATAGGTAGTATGTATAAATTCGGCACATTATTTCTATAATTTCTTCAAAAGATATCATCCAACTATCAGTCAATAAAATTGCAGCAGCCTTATTCAGTGTTTGTGAATTTGACCAATCATCAAATATTGTCTGGAAACAAATCTGTACGCCAACAAATTATCCCGATGCGTTGTTGGCTAAGCTTAAGTTATTTAGATACGTTTGATCTTTAGGCCAAACAAATTTGATTAAAGATAAGGATTGATATACAGGCAAGCGTTAAAATGATTATGACTTGTGTACAAATGGCGCTCCTTCCGGTATAAATAAGGAATGGAGGGTTGGAGATTCTCATCTGGAACATCGTGGGGGGATTTTCGGAGGCTTGCTCTATGACGCAACTATAAAAAGACAAGGTAATGCCCACAATGAACGATTTTGAAAAGAAATTGGCCTGAGAACTAGGTAATTAATTTTATTTGGCCTTACTTCACATTTTCCTGAACAACCTCCTCCACTAGAGAGTGTACAACGGCGTGACTTTGGTCCAGGTAGGTCTTTACTTCACTGGTCACCTCACAGGACACCTGACCACAGAATTCGTCAATGACCTCCCAGAACAGCAGCTTGGCACATTCCTTCACCTCCTAAACACAAGAAACCAAATCTGCTGCTCATCAATTCGTTGATTTAACATTCAACCCCAGGGTCCCATAAAAAATCCTTAATCTGAAGAAAGCAATGAGTGGTACCCAATATTACCAGTAGGACCCATCTAATCAGGTTTATAGCTGACCGCACAGTATACATAGATTACTATTGTGGCAGATTTTAATTGTACATATTAGGATTAAGGTTGCCTTCCAGCTTAGAGCTAGAAGGAATTTCTCTTAAGCTCAGTGGTAGAGTGTCTGACTAGGAACCTGAACCTGGAGATCAAGGGTTCCATCCCCGCTGGAAGCACACCATTCTCTTTCCTGTTACACATAGATTAAGTACTTACCATGTGGTTTTTACAATTAATCACTTTAAATGGTACATATTAGAGATACATGTTTAGGAAAAGGATTCTAATTTACTTTGATCAAAGATATTCAAAGATCAAGTTTATGTTGTCCAGCTGAATGTTGCTGCTAAGATGTATTATGATATTTTATAATTGATCCTGTAGTGTATTTTGAACGCACAACATTACTACTTTCTGACACCTTACTTATGATTACAGATATATTAAAACACGATTTCAATAAAAAAAAAATGTAAGTGAAAGAGAACTAATTTTTCCAGTTCTGTGTTTTTGTTTTGATCCTGTTATTGTATTTTATATTTACCGTGTTGGTGACTTTCATCGGTTGTGGTTGAGGAGGTGGTACTACTACTGGTACTGGCTGGGAGGGGGCTTCTACCCTGATCACGGGCCTGCTTTGGCTTGGACCTGGGTAAGGGGGTGGGGCCCCAGCTGGTGTGGAATCGACCTCTGTCGTCAATGTCGAGGCACTAGGAAAGTCTACTATATCTGAAACATAAATTCATGTGCAAACATAACCACCTATTGATTCATTTATGGTCAATTGAAACCAAAAGCAATTCTTACCAATTAGTTAACGTTACATGGGTCCAGACCTTCAACCTTGTGATCTGTTGTACAATCCCATCAGGTCTCATTTTACTCTCATACAGCTAAAGCAGGATTAGCCATCTAAATTCTGGTGAGCAACAATTCAATGCCGAATTCAAACTCTCTCTCTGTAAGAACTGATATTGCCTGAAGTCTGACTAAATAAACTATGACATAATGTGTCCTTGGAAATTCACACTGCTGTGAGAAGTTGTAGCTGATGTTGATCTTTGACTCGAGGTATGACCTTAAATTCTGCCCTTGTGAACCCATTCGAATAAATCTGATCATTGGCAAATAAGATAATGATATAATCTTCATCATAAATCTCCAATGTTTACCGAAGTTAAGATATTACTTTCAAAGACTTATATTGATTACATTAACAGATGGAGTTTGAGTACTACATGTCAAAACCTGCTTCCAATAAATCTTAATTGACCTACAATGGTGAAATGCTAGACGTCCAGTCTAATACGATAACTTACCTTGGATGTTCAGCCATTTAGTAGTTATGGCTCCTTCGAGGAGATGGGGGTGGAGGGATGGACATGGTTCAATTTGATATTCCGTCTTTTCGTATTGCAGAATTATCTGCTCCTGTGAGCAGGAATTGATTGCTACGTCATTTGTTTGTGAGAGTAACGTCATCAATTTTTGAGAAAATTATGCAATTTTCTCACACAAACCAATGACGTAACAATCAATACCTGCTCACAAGAGAAGATAACTCTGCAATACACAAAGACGGAATATGAATATCCATCTCTAGCAACCGTTTTCTAAGGGAGCTGATAGTACCCTTCAGTTCAGATTAACCAGTAGTTTGCAGGGTTTAATACTATTAGTTATTGTGTTTGGTGAGGTTTATGATTAACTCGTAAATAGTAGGAATTAACAGTTACCTGTCATAGAGACACCAATATTAGCCACAAACTTCCCATTCTCATCAAAACTAAAAGATGGTGCTGGTAATTTGACGGGTTGTAAGGCCTCTCCATTTATGACCTGTAACACACAAATCAAATTCAATCCATTGTCAGAAAAAGATTTTTTTTTTAATTTGAAGTTAGAACTCTAAAGTAAATCTTTAATCAATATGACATTCTTTGGAAGGATTGAAAAGCAATCCCTATACAGTACTTTGAAGAATGATGTCCTGAATGAAGTTTTCAAGTACAGGAAAACCTCTGTATAATGCCCCTCGTTTCATTTGTCCCCTTGCTTACCGCCAACATATTTCACCCTACATTTTTTCTCTTTTTCTTAAGAATTCCTTTATACAATTTATAGCCAAATGCCTTGATGCCAAAATTTCTCTGGGCTTATGATGGCAGAATATTACTAGAATATTAGAGTTTTTACTAAATTGTGCGGAAACTAATTTTCTGTTTATAGCAACATGAACTTTTAACCTTTTGACCTGGAAAACCATCCAATGCAAGTACTTTGAGTAAGATTGCCCAGCAAGTTTTGTTTGATTGACCCAAGGGAACTCAAGGTATTGAGAAACCAATCAAGACAGACAGATGAGCGTCAAAACAATATCACCTCCAACTGTCAATACTGGGGACAGCGAAGTGAGCTGAGGGTCACAGAGCGGAACAGCTCTCTACTGATATCATTTGACCTTGTGGGTATAGAATGTCTGTTTTTGTAGGGAGTACTTATACAGACTTGTGTGTGATACATGATCAATGATGAATACTCAAGTCATTATACACATCAAAATCAAAATAATCAACAGTTAAATGCAAATCCAAGATTTTTTTTTCTATTTTTGTATTCAGTTTTTTGTTTGTTATTTGAAGATAATACGGATTACGAAATACAAATTTTGCAAAACCTACAACCCCCTGCTTTACTTCGGGTAACTCTTACCTCCCCGATGCTGACGAGACGTTTAGACTCTATGAGTCGTTCTGCTCGCCGAGGCAGCCAGTTGTTTTCTGGCTGTATCAGGTTGGATCGGTTCAGGATCACTGCACTGTTGTTGGCCCTCAGTCCGTAAAACTTACAGAACTCTGCGGCTTCTGTGTTGTTCTCAAACGCCAGGATCCTCACAAGGTTATCTACTGCAAACTGACATAAGACAACCGGAAACTAGAATTAGTGGTATTTTTAGTTTTGTTTCATAAAATAGGTTTTACAGTATAACATCATGGTCTGATTCGATAAGGTTTAATGAAATACACACTGTTAAACAAGTTTAACCTGAGGCAAAAGGATCCGTAATAATGGTTTGGTTTAGTGTTGTTTAATGTCCTATCAACAGCTATGGTCATTTAAGGATGTTTGCAAGATGCATGCGTGTAGTGTATGCATGTGTGTTTTGGGAGGCTGCGATATGTTCGTGTTTGTCTCCTTGTGGTAGCGCGGAACTGATGCCGACTTTATAGTGCTACCTCACTGAAACATACTGCCGAAGACACCCAGCAGGACACCCCATCCGGTCACATTATACTGACAACAGGTGAACCAGTCGTCCCACTCCTAAATTGCTGAGCATTAAGCAGGAGCAGAAACTACCATTTTAACAGACTCTGGTATGTCTCGGCCAGGGGACAGAACCCAAAGCCTTCCTCACAGGGGCGAACGCTCAACTAAAGGCCAAAAGGGAGGCATTGTCAGGGGAGACATTAGGAAGAAGAAAGCTGTTTAGAAAGAAGAGAAAAGATAAGACCCCAAATTTAGTCGCCTCTTACTATCATGCAATGGGGGCAGCATGTATAATTCTTATGCCCTACCTGCAGGGACACATTTACTGGTAAGTGAACTTAAATTAAGACACCTGATCTGTTGATTACACATCTAATCTCAAGCAGGTCACTCATTCCTGACCACTTCCATATATTTTAGATATATCTTGCAAAAGATGTGTATATCTTTGTATTATATTCTCTATCATAAAATGATACCCAATATTTCTCATGGCAGACATGACTATGGTTTAACATTTCACTATCTGTACCATCCACTGATGATGTCATATTTTATATCTGCTGTTTATAATTTTTACATGTAAACAGTTGTCAGCGGTTTACATATTGTTTACCTGGTGGTCGCCTTTTCCACATGTAAACAGGATTCTCTTTAGTGCTCCACCTCGTACCTGTGTGAAATACCTGTACGACAAAAAGCAAATGTTAGATTGTCAAATCTTTTTTTTCACATCAAATCAGTTGGGGAAGTTCAAATAATCTCACTTTTCTGTAAAATGGTGTTGAGCATCTTGACCCATGTATTAAATATGCATTACGTAATTTATGTAAATGATTTCGGAATTAAGGAGAGTTACTTAAGTATGATCAGAAAACAGACTTACCTGTGCATGATACAGGCATTAAGGTAAGAGGCATCGCGTACAAGTCTGAAGAATCTAACATAGTTGTGGCTGTTGAGAGCGGAATACACCTGGAGAGCGAACCGAATGTGTACCGAGTTCCTGACTTCTGCTCGTAACTGCTGTGTTTCCCTGGTGGCACAGAAACATAACAGATCAAACTAACATTAAAATATCTATAAATGAGAATACTACAAATATTTCTCAATATTTTTAGCCCTGAACAGATTTCATCACTTAGCTTCACCTAGGTACTTGTTTTTAAAGTAAAGAGTCCTAAAACAGATATATACTGTTTATCACATAATGTACCGTGTTATCCAGTGAATATACCCACGTCATATTTTTTTACGTATTAACCCATGTAATATGACCTATCAGCCCTGTGATTGGTTGAAAGTTTCAATTGATTCAATTGTGACGTCACGCCTAGGACGAGTACATGACGTCAAATTGTGACTCGTTTTCATTTCTTATGAAATGGAAACTCATCCAAGATCCTATATATATATCTATGAAATCATGTCTTTCTGTTATTATTGAACTAGCTGTGACTTTGTTAATGAAAGGTCATATTTCATCAGCTATATGCGACATGCATTTCACTGCATAACACATAACTGCATGGAGTAAAAATCTCATAATTCTTAACAATGAACCACAAACTAATTAAGACGATATATTATATGAATAGTAACATTGTTATCTTAACATCAACAGAAATCTCCACACAGCAACTTGTTTCAGCTCTTGATGGGTGTCTTACCTTAGGATGTCTCCCTGGTTCAGGTTCATGAGAATCATATAGGCCCTAATCTCGGCTTCGTTGTGACAGAAGGTGTTGTGTTTCTTCAGTAGGTCGTGGTAAAGCTCTTTCAATGTCTGTAGACATTTCGTCATGTTTTCATTGTTGATTTTCTCATCGAAGGAGTACATGTCTTCTTCGCAGAGTCGTTCGGCACAGAACACATGGAATCGGACACACTTCTCCAGGAGTTCAGCTGTGTTTATGTCACACAACTGCTGTTGAATTATATCCTACAAAAGGTGGTAATTTAAACTGTACAAACATCACATATGACTGACCAGTCACCCGGACGGCCTCACTTCTTCTTCCTTAATAGTACCAGTCAATCTATTCCACAGGAAATCAAACCCGCCACTCCCTGTGTCATCATATTACGTCGCTCAACTTACGAATATCTCTCATGCAATATCAAAGGAAGTGAAACCAGTCACTGCTCTTGCTGTCATATTCAATAGTCACTTTATAAAATACCTCTCAGGCAATTCAAAAAAGAAGTCAAACCGTCACTTCCTTCATCAACACATCATGTTGCTTACCTTATGAATATCTCTCATACGATTTTACAAGAAGTCAAACCGTCACTCCCTTCATCAACACATCATGTTGCTTACCTTATGAATATCTCTCATACGATTTTACAGGAAGTCAAACCGTCACTCCCTTCATCAACACATCATGTTGCTTACCTTATGAATATCTCTCATACGATTTTACAGGAAGTCAAACCGTCACTCCCTTCATCAACACATCATGTTGCTTACCTTATGAATATCTCTCATACGATTTTACAGGAAGTCAAACCGTCACTCCCTTCATCAACACATCATGTTGCTTACCTTATGAATATCTCTCATACGATTTTACAGGAAGTCAAACCGTCACTCCCTTCATCAACACATCATGTTGCTTACCTTATGAATATCTCTCATACGATTTTACAGGAAGTCAAACCGTCACTCCCTTCATCATCACATCATGTTGCTTACCTTACGAATACCTCGCATACGATTTTACAGGAAGTCAAACCGTCACTCCCTTCATCATCACATCAAGTTGCTTACCTTACGAATACCTCGCATACGATTCCACAGGAAGTCGAACCAATCGCCCCATGTCCCATCACTTCCTCTGTTTGCTACCTCATTCAGCAGGTAATTCATAGTGGTTACCAGTACGGATATAGGGCGTAACTCATAGGGCAGTGGCTCCTCCTGGTGTACAAATCAAAAGTAATGTGCATAACTCATGTCCCGTGGACAAAACATCACATCTCAAAATGACGTGCTCAAAATTGACAAAAAAACATATTTCCTGGCAGCGTTTGCCCCGTATTTGAATTCTCATCTTTGGTGTGTGCAGATTTATTGCTCATATAAAGATAAGAAGATGAGATATGAAAGTTTGTTTTCTTCTATCACTACTGATTTTCATTGGGCTCCACTTACAGAAGACTTTATTTCTAGAACGTTCATGAGCATTTAACGTCCTAACTATTGGACCCGATGTTAATTGTAAAATTTTAAAGATGCAAAATGAAGAGAAAATTTTAAAGTTAACTTTTGAAACATATGAAAAGGATAAAAGCTTAATTGGAATTTGAGCCAGAGAAAAGACTTAAACTGACCTGATCTGCTGACGATCGACTGTACTCCTTCACAACTCTCAGGTGGTCCGCTTGGGGGTTCATTCCAGGCTTTAACAAAATATACTTCATAACACACAGGATTCTTTCCAACTAAAATGAGGTTCCTAATTGAACAAATAATTTAATTATCAGACATAGATGTTCCGTAGGACACAATTTTTTTTTTTTTTTTTTTTTAAATCTGAAAGATTTACCGATAAATTTATGTTATACATTTGAATCATCGTAACAAGGACCAGTCCTTGTATTGATTTTTTTTATTAATGACATATTTGAGATTTCTTAAGCATAGATAAGAATATTTTTGACAGTAGGGAACGAAACAAAGACTAAATATAAAACCATATAGATCCACATAGCAGATTCTTACAAACGTTAACACATACAAAGTTTTCATAGAAAAAGTGACAAACAAGAGGTCCATTGGACCTGTATCGCTCACCTGGTTTTATATTTAAGTCATTACAACTGAATGCATTAGTACATCTTTATATGAAATTTCCTCAAATCCAGACAAGATCTATGTTCTAACCCAACACGGACCACAATATCTGACTTTCAACTAATCCGGGGCCTCCATTGAGTTAACAGATTTTGTGATAAGTAATATGTCATATTACAGGATGTAATTAGACAATACTTAAATTTTCATTCAACTATAAGCTTTTATAAACCTAGAAACCAATTTTTAACAATTTATGAAAACAACACCATAGAATATGATAATCTAGCTGTACCATTTCTTAGGACCGCAGGGGTCAAATCAACCTCATTCAATTAAGAAATGTTTGCAGGCAATTAGGGGATATTATTATCTTAAAGCAAAATATTAGATAATTTTCCTCTTTGGGGCCCTGTCTTCCTAGCCCTAGGGGTCGAACCAGTCTCATTTATTAAGGAAATGATTGCTCTCCCCAAATAAAGTTTCAGAGCAAATTTCGTTGAAATCTTCTCTGGCATTTAGGAGATGCGTTTTAAAGCAAATATAGCTAAGTTCCCCTTCAGGGCCCTGCCCCCGTGGCCTCAGGGGTCAAACCAACCTCATTTATTTAAGAAATGATTGCCTATCCCTACTGATGCTTCAGACTAAATTTGGTTGAAATCCTCTCTGGTGTTTAGGAGGAGATATGTTTTAAAGCAAATTTAGCTAAGTTCCCCTTCAGGCCCCCGCCCCCCCTGGCCTCAGGGGTCGAACCAACCTCATTTATTTAAGAAATGGTTGCCCTCTCCTAGTGATGCTTCAGACTAAATTTGGTTGAAATCCTCTATGGCGTTAAGTAGGAGATGCGTTTTAAAGCAAATATAGCTAAGTTCCCCTTCAGGGCCCCGCCCCCGTGGCCTCAGGGGGCGAATCAACCTCATTTATTAAAGAAATGATTGCCTATCCCTACTGATGCTTCAGACTAAATTTGGTTGAAATCCTCTATGGTGTTTAGGAGGAGATGTGTTTTAAAGCAAATTTAGCTAAGTTCCCCTTAAGGGCCCTGCCCCCCTGGCCTCAGGGGTCGAACCAACCTCATTTATTTAAGAAATGATTGCCCTCCCCTAGTGATGCTTCAGACTAAATTTGGTTGAAATCCTCCTAGGCATTTAGGAGGAGATGTGTTTTAAAGAAAAAGTTGACGACTGACGACGGACGACCATGACGACGGAAACAGGACGACAGACGACGGACGCTGCGCCACGGCATAAGCTCACTAGCCCTTCGGGCAGTTAAACTAATAAGGGGTCATGTATTAATAATTCATTCTTTACATAATAAGGAATACATGATTATAGAAATTATTGTAATGCTAGAGCTGCTGATGTCATATTAACCACATCTGAAACTCACGAAGGCTGTTTTTAGCCTGGATTGAAATTTTGAGATCCTGTATTTCATTGATTTTGACCGAATAAGTGAGGGGATTTGGGTGACTGCTCAGTCATATCAAGTGTTGTACAGAACAAGGGAGATAATCGTGTTGCAAGCAGGATCATTCTCACCTGTAATTCGATTCCTTGTAAAATTTCAAGCGGATGAAGGCGTCGCTTCTCTTGCCTGTCGTAGCGTTCCATCTCAGGACACATGTCACGGCAGTTTCCAACAAACGCTCTCGCTGTAGCCAAACTTGGTTGCTTTGTACGACCTGTCAGGATTAAAGTGGAGTAGAGGATAATAATAATAATAATTGGAGGTTCTTAAATACTGCTTTATCAAAACCTAGTTCGTAGGTCGTCTCAAAGCGGTTCACAAATTATTATCCGTGGTTATAGGGCCTTTGTAACCAGCCAATATTTTTCTCAACTCCCTGGTGAACATACAGCCGGAGCTGCCATTTCGGCGCTAACAGCTAGCATTCAACAATTTTAGGGCTGCCCAACCACATACTCATTTAAAGCTGAGTAGACTGGAACAAGTGGAGTAAAGTATCTTGCTCAAAGATACAACACAGTGCCGTGCTGTGACTCAAACCCGCAACCCTTCAGTCACGAGCCCGGCATCTTACCACTAGACTACCGTGCCTCCTGTCAGGATACATACCTCAATGACAACACATCACTTTAGAGATAACAAAAAACTCACAGACTAGAGTATTTGAGAGTGTTTTGCTTAGTGCAGTTTTGAATCCCAACACCATGTCGACTTATGTCAGACCTCCAAACTCTGTTCAGAGGTCAGGTACACATTTCCTTGACGATTGGAGCTGAACTTATACTATCAGTACAGCGGCCCAAATATTACATACTTCATGGACATTAGGGGCTGTTTTAAGTACCATTCAAAATAAAGGAAATCCTACCATGTCTTATAATCTTGTCTCTCAGTTTGAGGATCTGGATCTTGTCTGCCACACTATGTGCAACCGAGTTAGCTAGGGTCCGCAGGGAGTCTGTATCACAAACAAGTACAGTATTAATAAAACATAGACATTCAATAAACACGATAATCACTAGCCGCAGGGAGTCTTTATCAAAGTCACAAACAGGTACAGTATTAACATAGTCACAAAAAGGTACAGTATTAACATAGTCATTAACAGGTACAGTATTAACATAGTCATTAACAGGTACAGTATTAACATTGTCATTAACAGGTACAGTATTAACATAGTCATTAACAGGTACAGTATTAGCATAGTCACTAACAGGTACAGTATTAACATGGTCACAAACAGGTACAGTATTAACATGGTCACAAACAGGTACAGTATTAACATAGTCACAAACAGGTACAGTATTAACATAGTCATTAACAGGTACAGTATTAACATAGTCATTAACAGGTACAGTATTAACATAGTCATTAACAGGTACAGTATTAACATAGTCATTAACAGGTACAGTATTAACATAGTCATTAACAGGTACAGTATTAACATAGTCATTAACAGGTACAGTATTAACATAGTCATTAACAGGTACAGTATTAACATAGTCATTAACAGGTACAGTATTAACATAGTCATTAACAGGTACAGTATTAACATAGTCATTAACAGGTACAGTATTAACATAGTCATTAACAGGTACAGTATTAACATAGTCATTAACAGGTACAGTATTAACATAGTCACTAACAGGTACAGTATTAACATGGTCACAAACAGGTACAGTATTAACATGGTCACAAACAGGTACAGTATTAACATAGTCACAAACAGGTACAGTATTAACATAGTCACAAACAGGTACAGTATTAACATAGTCACAAACAGGTACAGTATTAACATAGTCACAAACAGGTACAGTATTAACATAGTCACAAACAGGTACAGTATTAACATAGTCACAAACAGGTACAGTATTAACATAGTCACAAACAGGTACAGTATTAACATAGTCACAAACAGGTACAGTATTAACATAGTCACAAACAGGTACAGTATTAACATAGTCACAAACAGGTACAGTATTAACATAGTCACAAACAGGTACAGTATTAACATAGTCACAAACAGGTACAGTATTAACATAGTCACAAACAGGTACAGTATTAACATAGTCACAAACAGGTACAGTATTAACATAGTCACAAACAGGTACAGTATTAACATAGTCACAAACAGGTACAGTATTAACATAGTCACAAACAGGTACAGTATTAACATAGTCACAAACAGGTACAGTATTAACATAGTCACAAACAGGTACAGTATTAACATAGTCACAAACAGGTACAGTATTAACATAGTCACAAACAGGTACAGTATTAACATAGTCACAAACAGGTACAGTATTAACATAGTCACAAACAGGTACAGTATTAACATAGTCACAAACAGGTACAGTATTAACATAGTCACAAACAGGTACAGTATTAACATAGTCACAAACAGGTACAGTATTAACATAGTCACAAACAGGTACAGTATTAACATAGTCACAAACAGGTACAGTATTAACATAGTCACAAACAGGTACAGTATTAACATAGTCACAAACAGGTACAGTATTAACATAGTCACAAACAGGTACAGTATTAACATAGTCACAAACAGGTACAGTATTAACATAGTCACAAACAGGTACAGTATTAACATAGTCACAAACAGGTACAGTATTAACATAGTCACAAACAGGTACAGTATTAACATTGTCACAAACAGGTACAGTATTAACATAGTCACAAACAGGTACAGTATTAACATAGTCACAAACAGGTACAGTATTAACATAGTCACAAACAGGTACAGTATTAACATAGTCACAAACAGGTACAGTATTAACATAGTCACAAACAGGTACAGTATTAACATAGTCACAAACAGGTACAGTATTAACATAGTCACAAACAGGTACAGTATTAACATAGTCACAAACAGGTACAGTATTAACATAGTCACAAACAGGTACAGTATTAACATAGTCACAAACAGGTACAGTATTAACATAGTCACAAACAGGTACAGTATTAACATAGTCACAAACAGGTACAGTATTAACATAGTCACAAACAGGTACAGTATTAACATAGTCACTAACAGGTACAGTATTAACATAGTTACAAACAGGTACAGTAATATTAACATAATAATAAGCTTTACAAAGCAAATAAAATGTCAATGTTCTGTTTTCATCTTTACTTTGAAAATAATAAGCATGTAATAAACCTGATACATCTATAACAGAACACTCACATGTATGATGAAAATGATTGACGATTCAATGAGATTTTACATTCATATGAAATAACATAATGGAAAGTATTCAAATCACACAAAATTCATGCTGTAGGCCCTGAAGGTCTAGTTCACATATTTTTCAGATTATTCAGGTTCCAGTTTAGACAGGATGGACAGCTAGCCCTCAATTAATATACAAACAGCAGTGTTTACAGTCCATATTGTACCTTTGCCGATCTTGACGTCTTCGGCAGAAGTTGAGGTTGATGCTGGCGCAGGACTGGTCTGCCTGGTGCGTGTCGCAGGGCTAAGGTTCCGTGTGGGTCGGGTCTGACCTGCTGGACGCTTGACCACCCTGTCAAGTGATCTAGCAACCTCCCTGTTGACGTCTGATGTACCTGCCATACTGCTCAGTTCATCGTCCACCTCGCTCTTTAACCACTTTGATGTCTGAGGAGGTCTGCCTCTGTCAGCATCTTTCAATATAATCAGCCACAAAGAATATTTATTTACAGCAAAACCTAGGATCTACATTTTACATATTTATAGCAAAGTATAAAATATTTATGTTTACAGCAAACACAGTATTTGAATACATATATTATATATATAATCACAGCTATTACAGTATCTCTGTTCATCCTGTTGTAAATACATTATCTATGCATAAAGCAAATATGGTTTTTAATGCATAGTTACTGAAATTAAATTATTTTTCTCTTTAGGAAAAAAGAACTAAAAATTTTGCATTCCCAGAGTGCAATCATCAAACTTTCCTAAATTTGTTTTCTACCTGAGGCTCGCCGTTTCCCAGGGTCTCCTGCCCTGCCAGTTGATTCCTCCTTCTGTTTTTGCCCCCCAGGGGAGGTAACACTATGTCGACCCCAGAAGATCTCCATTGGATTCATGTCGGCATCTATCTTACTGCCATGGCGTTTAGCACTGGCTGCTTCGTCCTGTCATTACAGTACAACCTTCATATGTCAGAGATGTTGTGATTGATATCAACAAGGAAACTGACATCTTGTTAAGAATACTGTAAACCTTGTTATACTGCCACCAATTGTCTCGCAAAAGTTTCGGCATTATAAAGGAGTTTGGCAATATTTTTAGGTATACCTCAGGAAAGAGGGATTTTGAATTATGTATCAAACAAGGGGCAGCATGGCGAGGCTAGATCACTGTTCAGTTAAGTAAACTAACATGGGACTTGAAAGTGTTAGAGTGGTTGTAACCAAAGATCATACAGTATTAAAACTTTGGGATGAGGACACCCTCCTCTTATCATCCCTATAACTACTAGTTCAGAAAAAGTGACTTTTCCAGTTTTCTCTAGACCACCATGAGTAACGACTAAGAATATCAGAACATTTTGCAATTTTTTTTTTTGTAGAAGGTACAAAATTGTAACTCACCTCAAATTACTATTTTTGTAAAGGCTGGTACAAGTACATAAATATAAAGGTAAATCGTACCTTGGTCAATTGAATTGTTTCGGTAGGGTAGGGTACATAAACATATCATAATATACGTAACTTGCCAGAAAATACTGCTTTGCTAAGATAAATCATACCTTGATCAGTTGAAATGTTTTTGTAGAGGGGTACATATAATACATAAAGTAAACTGTAACTTGTCTCTGTGAATACAGATGGTAATCAAAACTTGTACTAAACTTACATGAGTACTGAAATGAATCGTAGCCTGCTGCCTTTTGGGATTTGGGAAGGTACGTTTCACCTCGCCGAACTTGCAGAAGTGACTCCTCAAATTCCTGGCATTGTTGTATTTCGCTGGCACATTCTTACACACAATCACTATCTTGTCAGACAGGTCGCCAGACACTGACGATAGTCGGCGTATCGTAGTTCTTTTTGCCCTTGGCGCTTCATCTGGCGTGGAAACAAATTCCATGTAAAAAATTGTTTAGAAAGCAGACCCTAGTTCATGCAGACGAAATTTCAAGTTACTTATATCATCCTGTTGATGTTATCTGTATTGACCTAGAAGCGATTCATAAATTATATGTCTGTTACCAGTTTGTTTATATGGATCATCAAAAAGGTCATTTCAACCACATCGGTAATCAAGTCAGTTATTGAGAAAGGCGACTTAAGATCATAGGAGTGTATTGATAAACCGAAATAGGAAGTACATCCCTAGTTGAATATCCAATGTAGGGAGACAGTATCACAATTTCCGCATATTCTAATGTTTAATATTAAACTGATGAATATTGTGTGTTTATTATTGACAGAACAGTGTGTTCTCTCAATATTTAAGTATTTCAAAGCAATCCAGGCATTAGTTCAGTTGTTTTTTATCAATGAGTCACATGTGTCCATTTTTCTGTACTTCAGGACACTGGCTACCTATTTCACTACTGTGAAGTTTTTCAGGACAGATAACTCTTACATGCAATAACTATGTGTATATGGTTTTATTATAAAATGTCAATTTTTAATCGTTTATAGATAATTAATTTTACACAATTTTAGCATTTATTTAATTGATATACATTAATGCAATACTAATCTATGGCACTATCATTTTTATTGACATTATTTTGCAAAAACTTGTGTCTTTCATTTTTTTTTTAAATTCACTCCTTTTTACATAAATTTCCATTTAAAATCCTTGGAATTCTGACAACCTATAGTTTTTTTGTGGCAGAAAATTTTCTTAACTCCAAAGCAATATAACTACAAAATTTGAAGAAATTCTACTGAGAAATGGTGACACAATCCTATAACCTTAATCAGTAAAGACAACGGCAGCTCATGATTAAATTGGATAAGCCCATCCACTAACAAGCCTACCCTTAGATAAACATATGTTATAGATGGTCACATATTTCAAAAAAAAAAAGATTTATGCACTTTCTATTCAGTGCTCCCAATAGTATAATGTGTAAAAACCTGACTGTGAGAAGTTGAATTTTTGTTTATTTTAAAAGTTTGAAATATTTTACTTCATCAGATATTAGAAAATCATATATATGCAAATACCAGTTTTGAAGAAAAGGGCCTATGAAAATATACATGTATTGGATGGGAGCTGCCTGGGTTGAAGGATCCATAAAGCAAGTTCACTGTTCTGTCAATCATTAAACACTGCTGCAAAACCCCATATACAATATTATCATCAGATATATATTGAAGTGAATATATTTTTAAAATACCTGTATCGTCACTTGTTTTCCTTCCTAACTTGCGTGTGTCACTTGTGCCACTTTTGCCAAATACACCCTGGCTTTGATTATCTACAAATTCAAGGTGTTTTTTTTATATACATTTCAAATTATCCTCAACATTTTCATTTTCAGCACTAATGACAAGAAGTCAAGTAACAATCAGACTAAGTAGATAAATCAGAATCATGCAATTCTTTCCACCAAAATGTTTATATTGAATACCAACTGTTATTAAAAAAACAAAGATACATCTTTGATTACTTTTTTTCTTTAGAGATCAATGGCTGTCAAAATAAAAAAAAATAAAAAATTACAAACACAGGATAAGTAATAATCTTTTCTTATCCACAAGCTTACTTTTCCAGTGAAGGAGGAACCTGGCCACAATTACCTGTTTTACCGAAGAGTTGTTTGGAGGATGAAGAGCCCCTAGCAGAAACATCTGTACCACTCCGACTCTGGCTAGCTGCTTTTGGAGCCCCAAACAGCCCTTGCTCCTGTGGTCCCCCAGATGTCCCTCTAGATGTCCCTTGTGTATCCACTCCAGCTTAATACAGATTTAAACAGTTTATCACACAATTTGAAACATGTTTTTCTTTTATGGTTACTTGCTGATGAAATAGAAGTGTCTGCCAAAAAAGGATTATGATATTGTGTTCATTAATAAAGGGCACTCTCTCTACTGGACACTTCGGAGACCACATAATTTAGTCAGTTTGCAGAGCTCTGGATTGTAAAGAGTCTGCTTGTAACACCTTGCTCTTGTTGGAACCAAATTCTCTAGTCATTTTAGACAAAAAAACTCGACTGGACAGAGTCCTTAAAGAGAGTATTTTAAAATTTTAAAATTTAACAGACTTTAAATTACAAGATTTTAGGTGGCACCCATAATTGAGGTCTCAAATTCAAGTTTCTAAGAGGCTGTAATTCTCCGACCATCAAGTCAGAAAAAATACACATTGAAATGAATGGTATCTGAAGCTATGATGAATTTAATAAAACACGGCCTTTAGGTTTCTGTACGTTTAAAAATGTTTTAAACACACATATATACAGCCTTCAAATACCATGGGCATTTTTTATAATCATGAAAGAATTACTGTTTGACTGTGTTGTCTTGGTGACGAATGTTGTTTTCGGAGGGTGCAGCTGTTGTGCGATGTCCCCAGTCACACCCACAAACGTTGCAGGGTTGATTGTACTTCCTGTCTGGGGTTTACCGCCGAACAAGGAACCGGCACTTGTCATGGAAGTACCTCCAAATACGCTGGTTGTACTAGTCCCACCAAAGAGGCTAGCTGTGGATCCAGCATCTGTAAAATACATGACATGTCATACATGTATCCCTTCTTACGTGAAATTTACTTAAAAACAATTGATCAAAACAAATTTTAAATTCACAAATTTTCATCATCCAAAAATATAATTTACATTTGAAACTTAAAGAGTTGCACTACTTACAATTATACATGTATTCACATAATTATCAGAGGGGTTAACGTTGTGGTGTGTTATGGTGAAATATTAAATAAAGCGATAAAATTCAGTAATATTGTGAGATATTTGACAATGTGACATTTTTAGTGTGAGGTTAAATACCTTGACCTTTTTGCCCAGAAGCTGTTTGTCCCTGTGCAGTTGTTACTGTACCAAATCCTGTCGAACTCCCAAACACTGAGGTAGTCTGACCGCCAAATACAGTTGAACTAGACTTTTCTGCGCCAGCAAATGTTGAACTACCTTGCTGGCTAGTGCCACCAAATGTTGAAGCACCTTGACCTGCGGCTCCAAATGATGAACTACCCTGGCCAGTGCCTCCAAATGTTGAACTACCCTGACCAGCGCCTCCAAATGTTGAACCAACCTGACCAGCGCCTCCAAATGTTGAACCAACCTGACCAGTGCCTCCAAATGTTGAACTACCCTGACCAGCACCTCCAAATGATGAACTACCCTGGCCAGCACCTCCAAATGATGAACTACCCTGGCCAGCTCCTCCCAGTGTTGAACCACCCTGGCCAGTGCCTCCAAATGTTGAACCACCCTGGCCAGTGCCTCCAAATACTTGACCACTAGTGCTCTGACCAATGCTACTGAATGTTGAACCACCCTGGCCAGCACCTCCAAATGTTGAACCACCCTGGCCAGTGCCTCCAAATACTTGACCACTAGTGCTCTGGCCAGTACCACCAAATGCTAAACTGGCCTTGTCAGTGCCACCAAAGTTTGAACTGCCCTGGGCCATAGAACCACTCTGTCCAGCAGTACCAAATACTAAACTGCCCTGCCCAGCAGCACCAAATGCAGAGGTGGTTTGATTGGAACTAGCAACCATAGATGAACTAGTGCCCTGTCCAATGCCACCAAAAGCTGATGAGGCCGTTTGACTTGTACCACTAAATGCTGAAGTTGATCCTGAACCACCAAAATTTGTTGAAGAGTTTACACCACCGAATGCTTGTGAACCAGTCTGTCCTGCACCACCAAACGCAGACGATGATGTTGTTACACTACCAAAACCTGATGTACTTGTTTTCTGCCCTGAACCAAAAGCTGGTGAATGGGTTGTTGTACCAGTCCCAAAGGCAGCTGTTCCAGCAAATGTTGATGGGCTAGAATATGTGGTCACACCAAATCCATGGGTCTGACCAAACCCTGAAGAACTTGCAGTTGTTGCACTTCCAAACGTAGATGATCCCTGTAAACTAAATGGTGCTGCATTAGCAACTGTACCAAACAATGAAGGCGAACCACCAAATGTTGATGAACTTGTAGTTGCACCAAACACTGGTGGTGAACCTCCGAATGCTGAGGAACTTGTTGTTGGACCAAACACTGAAGTGGACTGCATTGCATTTACAAATCCTGTCTGTGCTTGTCCAGCTGAACCAAATACTGACTGGTTTGTGACTCCAAATGATGATTGTCCAGTTGTGCCAAAGCCAGAGGCTTGCTGTCCAGTACTTAAGGACTGCTGGCTTTGTCCAGTTGCTCCCTGTCCGAAAGCTGACCCAGCACCAGACTGACCAAACCCAGCTTCTTGGCCAAACATACTGCTTATGTTTCACTTGGTTTATTGACAATGTTGCATGTTGGATTCCATCCAGGCTATTGGGAAACAAAATAATGGCATTTAAGATCTTCAATAGCATGGTCCTTTAATTATGAATGTTAAATTTCACATGTACAAAGGACTAAAAAAAAAACTTATTCATAATCAAGTTTCATTTTAAAAAGAGACCAATGTGACCAGTTAATTTCTAGGTTGTGATGTACCATGGCCATAAATCATTAATCTTAATTTGATATTGCGAGGGATGTAATAATAACTATAATGTGCTTTTATAATAAGGAGGTACAATTTGGTCAATGCAGTAAAATCAGGTATGACAATAAGAATTTAACTTTGATAATTTTGTAAGACTTAATCCCAAAACAAGAAATTTACAGGATGACAAAGCAAGCGAATGGATGAATGTAATTATAAAACGTGGCATCGGGTGACTGCATGGTTATTTCATTTCAACCATGTGGGTATCTTTTGGTTAAGCGCTTCAATGTAAAGTGAAATGGCTGCATATAGACCCACCAATTTTAGCTACATTTTTGTATTTCATACCACCATTTAATGATCCAGTGTGATGATCATGCAAATTTAAATCTTGCCTTCATCTATTTAGTATTTATACACTCTTGTGGTATGTCATATATATAGTACATTTTGTTTGTGGCAAGTAATGATTTAATATGTTATGGGAATGAATAATATTTTAAAAATTTATGTGTATTGGTCTACTGAATTAACCTCAAATAGAAATCCTTGCTTTAATCGTTTTATCATTATGTGATACCACAGGAACACACAATATACCAATAAATTCTTTCACAGTTTTCAAACACCTCTCTCATTATGGCCTATTATTGAAAGAAGTAGCAAGTTTAAGTGATTCAGATCATATTCTTTCTCATCTTTCCAGATGGAGGGCTCACAGCCAAGTGGTTAAAGTGTAATATAGGACGAGGAATAGTGATAAAGATAGTACTGCAGTCACTGGGCCTCAAATCCGCGACCCTTGACTCTCCAGCTCGCTGCTCTACCGCTGAGCTAAAGGGAAATTCCCGACAGCTGACGCTTGTAAGGCAACCTAATCAATGCACATCTTTTACAAAGGCGTCTGAAATTCTACCCCTAGCCTTCCAACACTGGGTTGCAGCATCCTTAAATGACCAGAGCTGTTAATAGGACGTAAAACATAAACAAACCAACCATCTCGCCCTCCCCCGCCCCC